>NC_081348.1:70391557-70468508 GCF_029784015.1 Lycium ferocissimum | reverse complement strand
TACATCAATTTAAGATCATGGTACATCTTTGTCGTTCTAGGATGAATAGAATACTCTAGGGGTAATGAGCTTCTTCTAGAATTCGGCGGTGTAGTTCCGCCACATCCGGAACACATAACCTATTCTGATACCTGAGAACCCCATCTACCGAGACTTCAAATGGTGACTTTTCTATTGGAAATTTTACACCTTTATAATACTTCAATTTGGGATCCTCGTATTGACGCTCTTTTATTTTCGCATCCAAGGATGAAACTGTGAGATTGTTAACACCGACTCCTACATCGCCTGAATCAATTATGCGCACTCCAAGGCTAGCTAGTTGCTGGAGTTCACGAATCATTTCTTTCTTCTCCGAGGGTACTTCATTTAAGCTACCCATTGATCGGCGACTAAGCGCATCCGCTACTACATTTGCCTTTCCGGATGGTATAAGATATTCACATCATAATCTTTTAATAGTTCTAAGCACCTGCGCCGCTACGTATTTAACTCCTTCTCGTTTGAAAATATATTGGAGGCTCTTATGATCTGTATAGATATCGACATGCACGCCATACAAATAATGTCTCCACATTTTTAATGCATGAATATTTGCCGACCTAACTCGAGATCATGAGTTGGGTAGTTCTTTTCATGTTTTGCAGCTCGCCTTGAAGCATAAGCAATGACTTTTTCATCTTTGCATTAATACACATCCCAACCCAACACCGGAAGCATCACAATACACCACATAGCCATCCGGCCCTTCTGGAAGTGTTAAAACTGGAGCTGAGGTTAACCTGTCCTTCAACTCTTGGAAGCTACGCTCACAAGCGTCACTCCACTGAAATTTTGTTGACTTCTGGGTCAACTTCGTCAATGGGGCTGAAATAGATGAAAAGCCCTCTACGAATCTCCTGTAATAACCTGCCAAACCCAGAAAACTACAAACTTCTGTAGGCGTCGTAGGCCTTGGCCAAGTCTTCACGACCTCTCTATTTACTCGAGTATCGACCCTAATGCCATTATCTAAAATAACATGGCCCAAGAATATCCTGAATTTAGCCAAAACTCGCACTTTGAAAATTTTGCATACAATTCCCCAGTACGGAGAATTCCAAGGACAATACGTAGGTGATCTGCATGTTTTGATTCTGTGCGAGAATACACTAGAATATCGTCAATGAATACTATCATGAACAAGTCCAAGAGAGGCCTGAATACGTTATTCATTAAATTCATGAACACTGCCGGGGCATTAGTTAGCCCGAATGACATTACTCGGAATTCATAATGGCCATATCTTGTCCTAAAAAGTCGTCTTGGGAATATCTTCTTCTCCTCGACTCTCACTTGATGATAACCCGATCTCAAATCTATTTTGGAAAACCACTTGGCACCCTGTAGCTGATCAAATAAATCATCAATTCTTGGGAGAGGATACCTGTTCTTTATCCTCACCTTATTTAGCTGTCTATAATCAATACACATTCGTAGGGAGCCATCTTTCTTTCTCACAAATAGGACTGGTGCTCCCGACGGCGATGAACTGGGTCTAATTGTTATATCCCGTATTTTGTACGTCGGGATAATCCGAGCTACCTATGAAAAGTTAAGAACAAGACTATTACGGGAGGCGAAGTAGAGAATTTTAACTACGATTTTATTTCAAGGCACAAATTGCTTATGGTTTGTTGGCATGGATTATTAAGAAAATTTGGGGTCAAAAGTTATTTTTGGAAAGTTGAAAATTCAAAAAAAAAAAAAAAAAAAGATAGAATCATGTGGCCGGCCACATGTAGTGTGGGCCATGGCCACAAGGAAGTTTATATGTTGATCAAAAGATGACCAAGTCATCATAATTCCCCTCTTCATCACTCTAGAAATTTCAAGAAAAATTGGGAGAGAAACTAAAGGGCCATTCGGCCATAGCATATCAAGAGAGAGCAAAGAGAAATTGATCAAAACAAATATTTTCCTTAAGCATTTCAATTCATTAGAAGGTGAAGAACAACATAGAGTGCTTGTTGGAGTAGCAAAAACAACAAGTTGTTCAAGGCACAAAGTTTAGCTAAGTTGAGAAGACAAGTGCTAAGGTAAGATTCAATCTTTTTTTTTCATGTGTTATGAATGATTTATGCATGATATAGTATGTGGAAGGGAATGAAATTCATGAAAAATGGCATGTTGGGGGGTGGCCGTGTGTGTGTGTGTGTGGCCGTGTATAGGTGGGTGGTGAAGGAGTAGTGGCTTGATTGTATTTAGCATGTTTGTGTGTTGTTGTAGTATGTAGAAAATGAATGAAAATCATGAAATTTGCATGGGGGTGTGTTGGCCGAATAGGGGTGGTGTTGTGTGACAAGGAATAAATTGAAGTTGTATATTGTTTTAGTTGTTGTTATTGTGAGTTCTATAATGAAAATGAAAGTTTAATGAATCAAATTGAAATTGAAAGTGCCGTGGGCTGTTTTAGAGGCCAATGTGATCCTTATGTAGACTTTTATATTGATGATAATAACATTGTTAACGTGTGGATTGTTGGTGGAATTCATGAATTTGGAAGAACGAAAGGTAGTGTTGTTGTTGCTCTCGGGTTTGGCTTGGTTTCGAGTGAGTTGGAGTTTTGTTTGGGTTTTTTGAAATATTGTATGAATTTTTTAAAGCATTCTCAAATATTGTTTGAATGGGTTCGGATTAGTAATTGAATGTGTGAGCGTTTATGTTGACTTGTATGCGAGTAGTCGAATTGAATATAATGAAATGTTGAAGTATGTGGGAAAGAGTTACTAGTGTTAGAATACGTTTTGAATTGATTATTGATGTTGCTAGTATGTTGTTGGTATGGTTGTTGATGAATTTGGCCTTGTTGAATTCTGGGTGTTACATTTATGGGGAGATCTGCCCAATTTTTCGTAGAATTTGGCCTTTGTTTGAAGTCGGGTTCCTAAATGCCTTTAGCTAATGTTGGGAATGTAATGGCATATTGTAGATCTTTAGAAGTTCGTGACGTAAGTTTGGATTATTTTGGAGAATAGACGAGGTATGTAAAGCTTGTCTTTCCTTTCTTTTGGCATATCTTAGATCCAAGTAGGTTATGAAATGATTCCGAGGTGACTCTATTCTCACGATCCGAGCATAATTACGATTCTTAACCGTCCCTTGATATTCATATGTTTGATATAGATGAGCTATGGTTTCTATGTCCCTTGTACGGTTGGATTTTCGAATACTGCCTAAGAAGATTGTTTGTGTAAAGGATTTCTGCTTTTAAAAATGTTCCGTAACTACGAACGACCGTAACTTTCATTTGCGACGAGCTCGGATCGCCTCGAAACATTCGTAGGAGGTTCCATAACGAGTAATAATCCTAATCTTCATAAGCGGGCCCGATTGGTTTGATGCTCGTCCGTGGGCCCCGAGACCTTTCTATGTTCGTTTATAACGCTTCTTTTGAAAGAACTTAATACGATTATCGTCTTAACCCTCAAGCGACTATTACTTAATTATCTACCGAGTCTGTAACGACGATTATGATCTTGATTCCTACAATCTACTTCATATGATTTGGATATGTGCCTATGACATCTAAGTCCTAATTGATATGACCCCGAGCGACAATCAGAGAAAACGTAATTTGACTATTGTTTGGCCTTTAAATGAAAGTTCGTTGATCATTCTGTCGAGTCGATAATGATGATCTGTATGTATATGGTTTCTCACTACTCCGCTCGTGCATGTCATGGTTACATCATTCACCGAGTCCCGGGCCGGGTATGTATTCGTGCACAGACTTTTGGGCATTATTCACCGAGCCCTCACTGTAGGGTCGGGCACGGTATGTATATGATATTTCACCGAGTCCCTCACCAGAGGGCCGGGTACGGCATGTATGTGATATTTCACCGAGTCCCGAAAGGGCCGGGTACGACCGAGTACCTCATATAGGGCCGGGTACGGTATGCATATGTTATATCCCGTATTTTGTACATTGGGACAATCCGGTTTAACTATGAGAAGTAAGAGTCAAAACCATTCCGAGATGCAAAGTCGAGACTTTTGACCTTCAATTTTATTTTGAGACATAAGTTGTTCATGAATTTGTTTGCATGGGACATTTAGAAAAATTTGGGACCAAAATTGAAATTATTGGAAGTTGAAAATCATGCATTTTTCCTTGCTTTGGCCGTGTGGTGTGGGAGTTGGCCCACACAATTTGTGGACAATTTTAATTGGTCCAACACATGTGTGGGCCAAGGGACACATGTATGATTCACCTAGGAGCTTAAAAGATGATCACTAAGTCATCTATTCTCATTCCAACACTTAGAAAAAAAATAGAAGTTGAAGAACAACAAGCTTGACCTCTCGGCCAAGACCTTGAAAATTGAAGTTCAATTTGAGCCATCCTAAAATTATTTCGTTGATGCAAATCCACTAATTTGAGGTCCCTAAGTAACGTCGAAGTGTTATTCGGGTCATCCAACCATCCGTTTTCATCCTTGCAAACCCTAGCCTAATTGTGAAGTTGAAGAAGAAAGGTAAGAATTAATCATGTTTTATGTGTTATAAAGGTTGTATGCATGTTGTAGTATGCTAAAATGGATGAAATTCATGAAATATGGCATGTTGGAGTGGAGGTTGTGTGTGTAGTGCATAGCCGTGTGTGTGTGTGTGTGTGTGTGTGTGTTGTTTTGTGTTGAAGCAATGAATTAGAGTCTAGTTAGCATGTTGTGATCATTGTAGGGTGAAGGAATGGATGAGAATCACCAATATGTGTGTATGTGTAGCATGGCCGAGTATGGGTCATATTGTATGACAATGAATGGATCAATTCTAATTAGTGTTTTGAATGTTGTCGTTATGAATTCTATGTTGAAAATGAGAGTTTACTGACTCAAGATTGATGTTGTAATTGTATGGGCGGATTTGGAGAATCATGTGTATTTAATGTAATTTTTATATTTAAGAGAATGACATTGTTAGAATGTGGATTGTTGGTGCAAATCATGATTTGGAAGTGAGGGATGGATTATAGTTGTGTTCTCGGGTTTGGGAATTTGTTTTCGGTAAATTGGAGCAATTGTTGGATTGTTGGAAATGTTGTATGACTTGTTTAAGATGTCTTTGAATATTGTTGGTATGGGTTCGGGTTAGTATTTGAATGTCTAAGCGTTAATGTTGGCTTGAATGTAAGCCGTTGAATTGAAAGTATTGAATGTTGTCGAAAGATATAAAAGAGGGTTATTAATGCTATATTGTCTTTGAGATTGATTGTTGATGTTGCTAGGTTGGTTGTTGATGTTGTTGTTGTTGATTTGGCCGAGTTAAATTCTCGGGGTTGGTCTATTTACAGGGGAAATGCTGCCCAAATTTCTGTAGAATTAAGGGCTAGTTTGGAATTAAATGCCTAAATGGCTATAGTTAATATTTGATATCCGTTGACTTGTTTGTAGACCTTGGAGAGCCCGAGGCGTAGGTTGAGAATAGCCTGAGTTTGGAGTAGCTTTGAGAGCGTTTGAGGTATGTAAAGCTTCACCTTCCTTCTTTTGGCATGCCTTAGTTACAAATAGGGTATGACACGAGCCTCGAGGAAATTCTATTCTTGCAATCCGAGCATGTCTATGATTCTTGTTTGTCTCTTGATATTCGTATGTTGGATATGATGAAATATTGGTCCTTATGTCTTTGGAATAATTGATTTCCAAATATCGCATAAAAAGTTTTGTTGTTAAAGAGTTTCAGAACTACGAACGCCCGTATCTTTCACAGAAAGGCTCGGATTGCCTCGATATGCTCGTATATGATTGTATGACGTATGATGAGTATAATTTTCATAGGCGGGCCCGGCTCGGACCAACACCCGTCCGTGGGTCTCGCGACTCTTCTTTTTGTAATCCTGACGACTTTTGAAAGAATTTGATTTGGTTATTATTCCGATTTCTAAGTATGGTCATTTTACTTATCATTTGAGTCTATGATAATGATTTTATGCATATGGTTACTCACGACTCTGTTCGTGCATTCTGTTGTATCTTTCGCCGAGTCCCGGGCCGGTTCTGTTGTCGTGCGCACTATGATACACTCCGGTGTTAGCGCCGTGTTTATGGTTCACCGAGCGCACCTCGCTAGAGGGCCGGGTTCCACTTATATTTGGTGTTACGTTTGTGTATGGCGTTATCTTGTGATATGATGTGTGGGGATACGGAGATTTGAAATCTTCTCGGTGTTATGGTGTGTTATGGCGCCATCGACGGGCGGGCGACCATATTTTCGATTTTTATGTATGATTTGTATTTTGAAAGTAAACATTTTGATATTTTAGAAATGCATTTACCTTCTGTACTTCTGTTCGAGTATGATTCGATTTGTTACTACATTTTCTCGCTTTGCATACTCGCACATATTTCGACCGACCCCCTTTCTTCGAGGGCCGCGTTTCATGCCCGCAGTACGTACGCACGCTTTGGTGATCCGCCGGTCTAAGACACCCATTTCTGCTTTTTGGAGTGCTCTCTTTGTTCTAGAGCCTACATTTTGGTATACACTCGTCCGTTGCATATGTATATATTTGTTCAGGGGTATGGCGGGGCCCTGTCCCGTCGTATGATTATGTTTGTCTGTTTAGAGGTCTGTGGACGTGTATGTGGGTTATGCCCATTCTATACAGTTGTGTTTGTATGCTATATGTTCTGGGCGATCCCATTCGTCGTGGCAGCCTCGTCGGCTTGCATTTGTATATGTTTTGGGCCGTTGCGCCATTTCATAGCCTTGTCGGCTTTTGATATACATATGGTTGTGTTTGAGATGTGTTTGCGACAGTTTGATATAATCTGAGACAGTGTTTGATATTTGCGTCCGTATAAGCTATCTGTATGTGATTCGGATTTGATGACTGCGTTTGGGTGCCCAGCTCGGGCACTAATCACGGCCTACGGGGTTGGGTCTTGACAAAAGTGGTATCGAGCAAGCGGTTCGTCCTCGAATGTCTATAGACCGTGTCTAGTGAGTCTTGCTTATCGGTGTGTTATGCACCACATCTATAAACGGAGGCTACAAGACATTTAGGATGTTATCTTTCCTTCGATCTTAGATCGTGCGATAGAGCCGTGTTATGGGATGACTCTTCTCGACACAATGTTATGTTTTCGCCGATGCCTCCGAGGAAGGCCACGGCTGCCCGGAGAAGGGCAAGTCTACGGCAGTTGGTGAGACCGCCCGGCCTCGCGAGTTACTAGGGCCCGTGCCGCGCTCGCTCGGATATTGTGCCCCCGATGCCCGGCCGGCCACACCACCGGCTCCGGAGGGGCTTGGAGCGCGACGACACCGCAGTCCGGGGGCGCTCCACCGCCAACTCCCGAGGTTCGAGTGCCCGCGCCCCCAGTTCCCCAGCCAGGGGAGGATGATGGGGCCATGCGAGAGGCGGTACGATTCTCGACCCGATTGGTAGCGGGGCGAGTGCCCACGAGCTTGGGTAGGGGGTGATCGGGCCGACTAACGTGACGTTCGAGGGGCCGTGAGTTTCGACATGTAATCCACCGAGAGTTTTTCGGTCGAAGCCCGCGAGAGGACCCTATGAGTTTATCGGACGAGATGTTGCATACATTACGGTTGATTAAGGCGGCCGATATCGAGTACGGTGAGATTGCATCGTACCGGTTGCGGGATGTAGCCGCAAATTGGTATAAGTCCGGGATATTGTCCAGAGGTGAGGGTGCCCTTCAGCCGTACGGGGCGAGTTTACCGAGGCCTTCGGCCCATTTTCTCGCCTCCGCAGGTACGGCGAGCCGGAGTAGACGGATTCCTCTGTGTTAAGGACGCGGCGAGACCGTTCGAGAGTATAGTTTGGAGTTTAACTCGTTGGCCAGATATGCGTCTGCTTATGTAGCTGATATGACTGACCGAATGCACCGGTATGTGATGGGGCTAGATCGTTATATGGTCGATAGTTGTTTAGTGGGCCGGCCCGGCCGGTATGGATATTGCCGTGTCCGTGCACACGCCCGGGGCAGCGGAGGGCCGCACAGAGGGCGTCGGCCGACAGAGATTATGATAGAGGCCAGCCCAAAAAGGCCAGATCCGCTGGGTATTCGGGAATTTTTCGAGGCGGGCGGCCCTCGAAGAAGCCAGGCGGATATCCTTCCCGGCCCGGCACGGGGCACACGCCGCGGCCTCGCCCGGCGGGGAGATCGTAGGGTGCGGGATATTCAAAGGGGCGGCGCGAGCTCCGTTTTCGTGCTCACGGTTGGACGAGAGGTTCTAGCGCACCGACGAGACCACCCGGACCTTCGTGTTCCCCCGTGGGAGGCGCACCCCGAGAGTGTT
Source organism: Lycium ferocissimum (assembly GCF_029784015.1). Taxonomy (NCBI): domain Eukaryota; kingdom Viridiplantae; phylum Streptophyta; class Magnoliopsida; order Solanales; family Solanaceae; genus Lycium; species Lycium ferocissimum. The sequence goes on along the minus strand of NC_081348.1, from coordinate 70,460,204 downwards.
TTCGTGCCACCGGTGCGTGTTTTACTTATGGCGTCGGGGCCGTCGATGAGAGATTGTCGGTTAGAGGTGGTGCAGTGCGCGGCTCGGCCCTCTCGGTCAGCCGGTGGTTCATCTTCATCCTCGGAAGGCTATATGCCCCCGCGGGCGAGGTATGCCCGGCATCGGCGGGCCGCGACAGAGAGGACGTGGTGGAGTTCCGGTTCCTAGCGGTCCTTCGAACCGCATTTATGCATTGGCGATCGACGGGACCCGGTGAGGCGTCGCCTAATGTTGTTACGTATATACATCGGTCTTCTCTCGAGATTTGTATGCACCGATTGATCCCGCCTACTTTATCATATATTTCTCCCCTTGTTGCTAATAAAATTGGGATAGAATCCGAACCGATAGAGACTTTTGAGGTAGCTACACCGGCAGGGGATTCTCGTTATAGCTAGACAAAGTTTATCGAGATTGTTCAGTTGATTAACCGTGGCCGCCGTACTAAGGCCGATTTGGTAGAGTTAGATATGACCGAGTTCGATGTGATTATGGGTATGGATTGGCTAGTTTCTTGTTATGCTAATGTTGATTGTCAAAAGTTAAGATAGTCCGTTTCCGGCTCTGGGGAACCGCTTATAGAGTGGGCAGGTAATACAGCATCGCCGAGGGGTAAGTTTATTTCATACCTCAAGGCAAGAAAAATGATCAGAAAGGGTTATATTTATCATCTGGTTCGTGTTCATGATTTAGAAGCAGAGGCACCGACTCTTCAGTCAGTCCCAGTGGTTAATGAATTCTTAGATGTATTTTCAGATGAGCCTGTGTCTTCCCCGAGCGGAGAGATAGAGTTTGCTATTGATTTGTTGCCGGATACTCACCTATATCCATTCCTCCGTACGTAATGGCACTGCGTGTACTGAAGGAATTGAAAGAGCATTTTCGAGAGATTTATTAGAGAAGGGCTTTATTAGGCCGCATCAAAGACCCCGGGGGAGCGCCGTATTGTTTGTGAGAAAGAAAGATGGGTCGGCATGATGTGCATTGATTACCGGCAGTTGAATAAGGTAACCATTAAGAATAAATACCCCTCCCAGGATTGATGATTTGTTTGATCGGTTGCGGGGTGCGGTGTGTTTCTCGAAGATAGACCTGCGGTCAGGCTATCATCAGGTACGGGTACGGGAGGCTGATATTCGTAAGACAGCATTCAGGACCCGATATGGGCATTATTGTTATGTCCCGTACTTTGCACTTTCGGAAAATTTGAAACAATTGTGACAGGATAAGGACGAGGCTATATTTTGATCTTGTTTGGTATATAAGTTGTTCATGAGAAATATTGATGAGAAAAAATGCCGAGGGAGGCTAAGGGCAAAATTGGAGTTTGGAAAAATTTTGTTTCATGAATTACAATATTAGCCAATTAATTGGGCTAAAAAAAAAATAAGAGAAAGGAGGCCCAAGTTTAAGAGGTGACCGGCCATGGCATGAAAAAAAAAAGCCCAAGCCCATGTCTTGATTTAATTCAAGACTAGTAAATAAATAAGGGGCCATGCATCATTTTCATCTAGATTTTTCAAGAAAGCAAAAAAAAAAAAAAAAGAAGAGTAGAGAGCAAGGAGAAGGTCACGGCCAAGAGGAAAAAAAAGAAGAGAAGAGGAAAATTTGAAGTCCTTAACTTTGATCTCAAAAATTTGTTTCTTCATGCCTTCCTACTAAATTGAAGGCCCTCTTCAACATGGCACAATTGTTGGAACAAGAAAATTACTCTTTGTGGCACTTTCAAGAATTCAAGTAAGTGGGGAGGTTGAAGGAAAAGGTAAGAATTCATCTTCCTTTTTATGTTATGAAGGTTTGTTTATGCTATGGAATGTAGAAATGGATAGAATTAATGAAAATATGGAAGTTTGCATGATGAATGCATACATATGCATGTGGCCATGTGCATGTGTTGTTGTGTAGACAAAGATGAGTTAATTTTATGTTGAATTTTAATTGTGGTTATTGTGGAATTCGTATTGGAAGTGGAAGTTGAGCGAATTTGGTTGAAGTTGGAAATATAGGGTGTGGTCGTGTGGTGCATGGAAGTAGAAGGGGAATGAATTAAATTTTGTTTAGTATGTTAGTTGTGTTGTTGTGATCTTTATAATGTAAATGAAGATTAAATGGGTTAAGTTGGCATGGAAATTGGTTGTAGGTTGTTATGGAAAATTATGTGATTTTTATATAATTTTTATGTAATTATGAAAGTAAGATCTTAAATGTGAATCATGGTTGTGTTGATGAATTTGGGAGACGAAAATGTGTCATAAACACTTATGTCGAAGAATGGAGGTTCTGAATGAATTATGATTTCGTGGAATCTTTGTATGTTTTGCAAATATTTTGTATAATGATATGGAATACTTCCGGATTGTGTTGGGATGATTTTGATTAGTAAATGAATATAGAAATGTTGATATTGGCTTGGAATTGTGAAGTTGGAATGGAAGTTATTGAACTATGTAGAAAGGAAGAATATTTATGTTATAACGTATCTTGTGATGATTGTTGATGTTGTTGACATTGCCGGGTTGTTGTTGTCGTTATTTTGAGCCGAGTTAAATCTCGGGATGTTCTATGTATAGGGGAGACGCCGCCCAAATTTTTGCAGACAAGTATTGGTTAAGATTGGAATTTCAAGCCTTATGGATAGTAATTGGCAAATGTGACCATTTGTAGGTTTTGAACGAAACGGGATTTGAGTTTGGACGAGCGTAAGGCGCAACTAAGGTATGTAAAGTCCTCCCTTTCCTTCTCCTGGCATGTCTTAGCTATATTAGGTTGGAGTCTGAGCCTCGGGAAAGATTCTGTTCGTAGAAACTCGAGTTCGATTTTGGGTACTATTCATTCAACATAATTGAACTAGAATCCTTATGTTTTGTTGGCAAAGTGTTCGAACATCTAGAGCTTTCACAAACGTAACCGAATCGTTCTGAAACTTTCATTGATGACTCCATAGAGTTTAATGTTCGTAATTTGTGTGCACTACCTCAACTTGACCCGAGGTGGGCCCAAAGTCCCCGAGACCTATTTGTGTTGTCCTATCTGACTCATTTCCGTATAATAATTAAGGAAAACTTTCGGCTATGGTTTTGAGTTGTTGTGATTCGTACGTATCCTCCGATTTGGCTATTCTGATACAACTAGTTCGATACAAGTGATTTGATATGAGTGCTCCCAACTCTGATATAAGTGCCCTAATATGAATATTATAATATGAGTATGTAATCTGATATAAATAATCCGTTATAAGTGTTCTGATACAAATATTCCGACGTAAGTATTGAGACAAAAGTATTTTGATACGAATATGTTGAGACAGGTACTTCGACATAAGTGCTCTGGTATGAATAATCTGATGTGGGTATGCGGTTTGATATAAGAAATCTGTTATGAGTAATCTGATGTAAATATTTTGGTCAAAGTATTCTTACTAAAAGTATCATGATATAAGTATTTTGATATAAGTATTCTGTCATAAGTATTTTGATACAAGTACACTGGCATAAAAATTCGACATAAACATTCGATATAAGCATTCGGTATAGGCATTCTGTCTAAGTAATTTGTTATGAATACTCGATTGTATGATGTGTTCGGTTCCAAGTCCGTGGTACATGTCCGTCCCCGTTAGCACGGTATGTGGAGCATGATATGCCGGTCCTCGAGTATCGTGGTATATGTCCGTCTCCGAGTAATCGTGTGGCCGTTCCGAGTACTGTGGTATATGTCCGTCTCCGGTTACCGTGAACGGTTCTGGGGTACTGTGGTATATGTCCGTCCCCAGTTACCGGGTATATGGATTATGATGTCGGTTCCCGGGTTCTCGTGGTATATGTCCGGTTCCCGGGGTACCGCTATGATATGTTCGGTTTCCCGGCGTGGTATCTGTCCCCGGGTACCGTGTATGTGTTATGATCTGTCCGGTTTCCCGGCGTGGTATATGTCCCCGGGTACCGTGTGTATGTTGTGATGTGTTGTGTTATGGTGACCATATTTTTGTGCCCTATGCATGCCTTTGATTTGCACTATTTATGATTTGAAAGGAAGTGCTTTGATAATCTGATAAGGTACGTATTTTCTGTACTTCTGACTCTGACCGTGATTCTGTATATCATTCTTCTGCACCTCTGATCATGATAAGGCTCTGTCCGACATACTTATGTACATCTGGTTCTGATTATGATTTGTTAGCTGCACTCTCGTACTTCTGGATTGGCTTATGATTTCGTTACGGCATTTCGACTTTACATACTCAGTACATATTCCGTACTGACCCCCTTTCTTCGGGGGGCTGCGTTTCATGCCGCGCAGGTACTCCCAGATGATTAGCAGCCATTACAGAAGATGTTCCGGCTGGGTTGGCAGCTCCACTTGCTCCTGGAGTGTTGCCGAGTCAGAGTTTGTATGACATGCTTTCTGGATGGATGTTAGAGACTTTGCGGACGCCGTCGTGGGTATTGGTTGTCAGTCTGTATACAGCTCCATCAGCTGATATGTCGGTCTGTGTTACGTAATGAAATTTTGTATAATTATAGATTTGTTCGATTTAAAGGCTACGAGAAAAGAGATTGTTGAAAATTTTGCTATGTATTTTATCTTAATTGATTTAAAAAGTTCAGCGTGACTTTGTATACGGTAGGAGTCTGAGGGTTCGCTCGGCCTAAGTAAGGGTCGGGTGCCCATCACGTCCCATCAGAATTAGGGCGTGACAATTATGAATTCAGAGTGATGTCTTTTGGGCTGACAAATGCCCCAGCAGTATTTATGGACCTGATGAATCGGGTATTCAGACCGTTCTTAGATATGTTCGTGATTGTGTTCATTGATGACATCCTGGTTTATTCTCGATCAGAAGCAGAACATGCAGATCATTTGAGGACGGTACTTGGCACACTTCGGCACCAGAAATTATATGCTAAATTTTCAAAATGTGAATTCTGGCTGACTTCAGTGGCATTCCTGGGGCATATTATAGGAGCTGATGGCATCCGGGTGGATACCCAGAAGATTGAGGCCGTAAAGAATTGGCCTAGACCTACGACGCCGACTGAGGTGCGTAGCTTTCTGGGATTGGCCGGTTGCGCACACGGAGATTTGTGGAGAAATTTGCTTCGATTTCGGCGCCTTTGACAAGGGTCGACTCGAAGGGAGCTAAGTTTCGGTGGTCCGATGCTTGCGAGCATAGCTTCCGATTCTTCGAAAGAGAAGTTGACTACGGCTCCGCTTCGACTCTTCCCGAGGGACCGGAAGGCTATGTGATTTATTGTGATGCCTCTGTATTGGTTTGGGGTGTGTATTGACGCAGCACGGCAGAGTGATAGCTTATGCTTCCCAGCAGCTCAGAAAGCACGAGAGAAATTATCCTACTCACGATTTGGAGCTAGCCGCGGTGATTCATGCTTTGAAGATGTGGAGACATTATTTATATGGTGTTCACGTTGATATTTATATAGATCATAAGAGCCTCCAGTACATCTTTAAACAGAAGGAGCTGAACTTGCGGCAGAGGAGGTGGTTAGAGTTGCTGAAAGATTATGATGTTGATATTCTCTACCATCCAGGGAAAGCTAATGTTGTGGCAGATGCACTTAGCCGTAAGTCTATGGGCAGTCTAGAAGACGTACCATCAGAGAGGAAGGAAATGGTTCGCGAGATTCATCAGTTGGCTAGTCTTGGAGTTCGTTTGGCTGATTCTGGAGATATTATGGTTTCTGTTCGAGGAATTGCTGAATCCTCTATTACAGAAGAGATTAAGCGGCGCCAGTATGAGGATCCTATTCTGACACAAAGACAGATACGGCCCCCGGCACAGGAGAAGACTCCGTTCGAGATTACATCCGATGGGGTGTTATTGCACAGGGGCAGATTATGTGTACCTGATGTTGCACAGGTCGGCGGCGAAAAAGTTATGCGGGCGAGGCACATTATGCCCGTTATTCCGTTCACCTGGGTCGACGAAGATGTATCACGATCTCGTATGCTTATATTGGTGGGATGGTATGAAAAGAGATAAAGCGAGTTCGTCTCGGTGCCCAAATTGCCGCAGCAGTTAAGATCGAGCATCGAAGCCCGGTGGGTTATTGCGGGGAGATGGAGATACCGTCGTGGAAGTGGGAAATCATTAATATGGACTTTATTACAAAGCTTACCTCGCACTTCACGGAGGTATGATTCCATTTGGGTTATTGTTGATCGGGCCGACAAAATCAGCCCATTTCCTCCCGGAAATCCGACTACGTATTCATTCGAGGATTATGCCAGATTATATATTAAGGAGATTGTGCGACTTCACGGAGTTCCTATATCTATTATCTCTGACAGAGGTGCCCAGTTCATAGCTAATTTCTAGAGATCCTTTCAGGAAGGATTGGGGACCCAGGTGAGTCTCAGTACAGCATTCCATCCTCGGTCGACGGACAAAGCCTAGCGCACTATTCGACGATCGGAAGATATGTTGCGGGCCTGTGTTATTGATTTCAGGGGTAGCTGGGATGATCATTTGCCGCTTGTTGAATTTGCTTATAATAACAGCTACCACTCCAGTATTCAGATGGCACCATATGAGGCTTTGTATGGCAGGAAGTGTAGGTCACCGATCGGCTGGTTTGATGTTGGGGAGACTGAGTTGATTGGCCCAGATGTGGTCCAGTACCGGGCAATGGATAAGGTGAAACTCATTCGGGAGCGGTTGTTAGCGGCTCGTAGTCGACGAAATCATATGCGTATAATCGTCGTTGACACTTAGAGTTTCGATTGGTGATTGGGTATTTCGAAAGTGTCACCTATGAAAGGTGTTATGAGATTCGGCAAGAAAGGGAAGCTCGGTCCGAGATATATTGGGCCTTATCGATTATTCGTAAAATAGGCAAGGTTGTCTATGAATTAGATCTCGCCATGATTTGGGAGCGAATGCACCCGGTATTCCATGTTTCTATGCTTCGTAAATGCATTGGTGACCCCTCCGCAGTATTTCCGTAGATGATATCCAGTCACGGAGCTATCTTATGAAGAAAGATATAGCCATATTGGATCGTCAGGTAAGGAAGTTGCGGAATAAAGATGTGGCTTCTGTTAAAGTATTATGGCGGAACAATAATCGGGAAGAAATGACCTGGGAAGCTAAGGAGCAGATGAAGAAGAAGTATCCTCACTTATTTCCAGTACCTACAGGTAATTTAAATTCTTTACTTGACTATGTTGTTTGATCAATGAATTGTTGTGTTAGATGTAAAGAAACTCCCCCGAGTGCTTATAAGATCCCGTAAGGTTAATCTAACATTCGAGGACGAATGTTCTAAAGGGGGGAGGATGTTATATCCCGTATTTTGTACATTGGGACAATCCGGTTTAACTATGATAAGTTAGAGTCAAAACCATTCCGGGATGCAAAGTCGAGACTTTTGACCTTCGATTTTATTTTGAGACATAAGTTGTTCATGAATTTGTTTGCATGGGACATTTAGGAAAATTTGGGACCAAAATTGGAATTATTGAAAGTTGAAAATCATGCATTTTTTCCTTGCTTTGGCCGTGTGGTGTGGGAGTTGGCCCACACAATTTGTGGAAAATTTTAATTGGTCCAACACATGTGTGGGCCAAGGGACACATGTATGATTCACCTAGGAGCTTAAAAGATGATCACTAAGTCATCTATTCTCATTCCAACACTTAGAAAAAAATAGAAGTTGAAGAACAACAAGCTTGACCTCTCGGCCAAGACCTTGAAAATTGAAGTTCAATTTGAGCCATCCCAAAATTATTTCGTTGATGCAAATCCACTAATTTGAGGTCCCTAAGTAACGTGAAAGTGTTATTCGGGTCATTCAACCATCCGTTTTCATCCTTGCAAACCCTAGCCTAATTGTGAAGTTGAAGAAGAAAGGTAAGAATTAATCATGTTTTATGTGTTATAAAGGTTGTATGCATGTTGTAGTATGCTAAAATGGATGAAATTCATGAAATATGGCATGTTGGAGTGGAGGTTGTGTGTGTGTGTGTGTTGTGTTGTGTTGTGTGTTGAAGCAATGAATTAGAGTCTAGTTAGCATGTTGTGATCATTGTAGGGTGAAGGAATGGATGAGAATCACCAATATGTGTGTATGTGTAGCATGGCTGAGTATGGGTCATATTGTATGACAATGAATGGATCAATTCTAATTAGTGTTTCGAATGTTGTCGTTATGAATTCTATGTTAGAAATGAGAGTTTACTGACTCAAGATTGATGTTGTAATTGTATGGGCGGATTTGGAGAATCATGTGTATTTAATGTAATTTTTATATTTAAGAGAATGACATTGTTAGAATGTGGATTGTTGGTGCAAATCATGATTTGGAAGTGAGGGATGGATTATAGTTGTGTTCTCGGGTTTGGGGACTGTTTTCGGGTAAATTGGAGCAATTGTTGGATTGTTGGAAATGTTGTATGACTTGTTTAAGATGTCTTTGAATATTGTTGGTATGGGTTCGGGTTAGTATTTGAATGTCTAAGCGTTAATGTTGGCTTGAATGTAAGCCGTTGAATTGAAAGTATTGAATGTTGTCGAATGATATAAAAGAGGGTTATTAATGCTATATTGTCTTTGAGATTGATTGTTGATGTTGCTAGGTTGGTTGTTGATGTTGTTGTTGTTGATTTGGCCGAGTTAAATTCTCGGGGTTGGTCTATTTACGGGGAAAATGCGCCCAAATTTTCGTAGAATTAAGGGCTAGTTTGGAATTAAATGCCTAAATGGCTATAGTTAATATTTGATATTTGACTTGTTTGTAGACCTTGGAGAGCCCGAGGCGTAGGTTGAGAATAGCCTGAGTTTGGAGTAGCTTTGAGAGCGTTTGAGGTATGTAAAGCTTCACCTTCCTTCTTTTGGCATGCCTTAGTTACAAATAGGCTATGACACGAGCCTCGAGGAAATTCTATTCTTGCAATCCGAGCATGTCTATGATTCTTGTTTGTCTCTTGATATTCGTATGTTGGATATGATGAAATATTGGTCCTTATGTCTTTGGAATAATTGATTTCCAAATATCGCATAAAAAGTTTTGTTGTTAAAGAGTTCTGTAACTACGAACGCCCGTATCTTTCACAGAAAGGCTCGGATTGCCTCGATATGCTCGTAGGTGATTGTATGACGTATGATGAGTATGATTTTCATAGGCGGGCCCGGCTCGGACCAACACCCGTCCGTGGGTCCCGCGACTCTTCTTTTTGTAATCCTGACGACTTTTGAAAGAATTTGATTTGGTTATTATTTCGATTTCTAAGTATGGTCATTTTACTTATCATTTGAGTCTATGATAATGATTTTATGCATATGGTTACTCACGACTCTGTTCGTGCATTCTGTTGTATCTTTCGCCGAGTCCCGGGCCGGTTCTGTTGTCGTGCGCACTATGATACACTCCGGTGTTATGCTGTGTTTATGGTTCACCGAGCGCCTTTGAGGGCCGGTTCCGCTTATATTTGGTGTTATGCCGTGTATGGCGTTATCTTTGTGATATGATGTGTGACGGGGATACGGAGATTTGAAACCTTCGGTGTTATCTTGTGTTATGGCGCCATCGACGGCGGGCGACCATATTTTTCTGAGCCCTATGCATGATTTGTATTTTGAAAGTAAACATTTTGATATTTTAGAAATGCATTTACCTTCTGTACTTCTGTTCGAGTATGATTCAGATTTGTTACTATATTTTCTGCTTTGCATACTCAGTACATATTTCGTACTGACCCCCTTTCTTCGGGGGCTGCGTTTCATGCCCGCAGGTACAGACGCACAGTTTGGTGATCCGCCAGTCTAGGACACCCATTTCTGCTGTTTGGAGTGCTCCTTTTGTTCTGGAGCCTACATTTTGGTATACACTCGTCCGTTGCATATGTATATATTTGTTCAGGGGTACGGCGGGGCCCTGTCCCATCATATGATTCTGTTTGTCTGTTTAGAGGTCTGTGGACGTGTATGTGGGTTATGCCATTCTGTACAGTTGTGTTTGTATGCTATATGTTCTGGGCGATCCCATTCGTCGTGGCAGCCTCGTCGGCTTGCATTTGTATATGTTTTGGGCCGTTGCGCCATTTTATAGCCTTGTTGACTTCTGATATACATATGGCTGTGTTTGAGATGTGTTTGCGACTGTTTGATATAATCTGAGACAGTGTTTGATATTTGCGTCCGTATAAGCTATCTGTATGTGATTCGGATTTGATGACTGCGTTTGGGTGCCCAGCTCGGGCACTAATCACGGCCTACGAGGTTGGGTCGTGACAGCATATGACATTTCACCGAGTCCCTCACTAGAGGGCCGGGTACGGTATATATGTAGATATATATATGATTACATGATGGCTATGTATGATGATTATATGATTTCACTCACCGAGTCCCTCACTAGAGGGCGGCACGGTATGCATGTATGATGACATTATAATATGACACGGACATATATGGTATATGGTTCAAAGGTAAGTCTTCTGATTTTCTGTCTTCTGATCTTTCTGATTACTATACTTGTCCAGTAAACCCCAGTTCGGTTATGATCCTGTTTATCATATTCCATGCTTTACATACTCAGTACATATTCCGTACTGACCCCCTTTCCTCGGGGGCTGCGTTTCATGCCCGCAGGTACAGACGATCACTTTGGCGGGCCACCAGTTTAGGACCTCTATTCTGCTGTTGGAGTTCTCCCTTGTCCAGGAGCCCACATTTTGGTACAGACTTTCTGTTATGTATATATATGTTTATTCAGGGGTACGGCGGGGCCTTGTCCCGTCATATGATTCTGTTTTTACTCTTAGAGGTCTGTAGATATGTCTGTGGGTTGTGGGTAATATAGTCTGTTGCGTCTGCGTTCTGTACATTCCAGGTTATTTGTATGATATGTATATACGTATATGCTTTACCATGCCTTTTGTATGTATAAGCTCCTAATATGCTTGCTATGAGTTGGTTAGGGTTAGCAGAGGGTACGAGTGCCTAGCTCGGGCACTAGTCACGGCCTACGGGATTGGGTCGTGACAAAAGTGGTATTAGAGCGGTTCGTCCTCGGAATGTCTACAGGCCGTGTCTAGTAGAGTCCTGTTTATCGGTGTGTCGTGCACCACATCTATAAACAGGAGGCTACAGGACATTTAGGATATTATCCCTCCTTCTGATCTTAGATCGTGCGATAGAGCGGTTTTATCAGGGTGACTCCCCCCTAACGAATTATTGTGTTTTCAGCGATGCCTCCGAGAAAAGAGACAGTTAAGGGCAAGTCGACGACGGTAGGAGAGACTAGCCGTGCCCGCAGGGTTACCAGGGCCCGTGCTCGGCTCGAGGTTGTGCCCCCGCCGAGTTCATCACACCGCCACTTCTAGGAGGGGTTTGGAGCGTTATAAAGTAAATTGCTACGGACCGTGGGGCGGCTCCACCTCCGGCTCCCGAGCCCCGGCTTTGGGGGCGGAGGATAGGGCTATGCGAGACGCGGTCCGCTTGTTGACTAGGATTTGGCGGGCGTAGGCTTGCGGTACGGTTTAGGGGTGATTATGCGGACGAACGTGGATCGGAGGGCCCGCTATTTCTTGACCCGTAATCCGTCGCAGTTTTTCGGGTCAAAGCCAGAAGAGGACCCCGATGAGTTCATCGACATGCGCCGTACGTTGCGGTTGGTTAAGGCTTCCGAGACCGATCCGTCGAGTTTGCGTCGTATCGCATGTATGCTTTGGCGAGTAGGCGGGGACCCCAGGCGACACCGGATGCGGGAAAAAATGTAGTTTATGAGCCTTTATTGTAATATTTTTATGTATGTGTATTTATGGTATGCATATTATTTAATAGTGACAAGTAAGAAACCCTTTCTAGTTCGGAGGGGAGCGTGTTACGAGAACGTTTCAAAACCTGTTAAGACCTTAATTTGCTCCAAATTATGTGACGAAAGTCATGTGGTGAGGTGGACGCGATTATACTAGCATTAGAGCATCGTATTGCACCGGAGTTCCAAGGTTAAGCGTGCTAGGGTGAGAGCAATTTCAGGATGGGTGACCCCCTGGGAAGTTTATTAAAAATCCCACAAAGTCAGACACGGGTGAACCCAATGAGAAGTTAAGGCAGTCTAAGGAAACTAGAATGTACAGAGAGGGCGAAAACCTTAGGAAGTCGCGTAAGCCGGAGCGGGTTAGACCAGTGAAAAGAAAAGGAGGGGGGCATCACAGTGTTAGAATTAGGGTGAATTTGAATGGCGGTTGGGGGACATTTTGTAAGCAAAATAGTAGCAATCATATCTACATGGGTATACACGAGAGGTTCCGTACATGGCTATATTAGTGGATATTTGTGTTCTGGCAACTAATGTGGCGGTATTCGGAAGGCATTAATTGGACAGGACAACGAAGTTTAAGCGAAAAGAAAAATAAATGGCATGAATGTCTCAGGCAAGTTGATGCTGTTTCCACTACAAGTTAAGCTTGGGAAGTACTAATTCAATGAAATTTAGGGAGGAAGATGGAAGTAAGAAGATGAATGGCACGGGAATCAGAATGCCGGAACAGAAATGCCGCCTAATTGAGATTGGGAAAAACGCGAAAATAGGGCAAAATATAGCCAGGTAATGGTATGAGTACACCCCTAAAGCGGGGAAGCGGGTGCGAGGAACGCACGTGCCGGATAGGGATAATTAGCACTACAAAATATCGGATACGGGTATTCGGATCACAGGTAAGGTTCCTTGCCGAGACGAATTAGTAAGAGCTAAACTCAGGTAAAAAGGGGGCGGAAAACTAGGATAGTAGTTGAGATAGTGCTGAAAAATGAATTGTAGAGACCTTGGATGATGTGATAGTAGAAAGCAGAGACTAAAAAGGGAATACGACAATAAGAACGATCACGAGTAACTTACGGAGACGCTGTGAAGGGCAACACCATGGTGTGGAATTAGAGACCAAGATGTGAACAATAGGGTTGTTCTTTGATGACATCGCGGTCTATGAGTAATAGGAGGGAAAAATAGAAAAACCTCCGGTAGCAGGAAGTGAAACCATTAGAGGAGCGAGTAAAGGAAGGGATAATAGAAGAGTTTGAATTAAAGACAAAGAGATAACCTGAGATAATGTGCTTAAAGTGTTATGAGTTGAGTGTAAGATGGTTAGGCGAGATGGTCAGAATGAGCTGGCTGCCAAAAGAGGGCGAACTTATGTGTTCCACGAAAGGCGTAATAAGATTCGACGAGGAGGAGGAGTCTAACTCAGGATATGTCTTGGACCTTGTCACATTGTTGTAAGGTAAAGATGTTGCGTACTAAAGACATGACTTTGGTTAAGATGTTGGGGCGAAGTAATAATAGGAAGGAGCTGACTTGAGAAGTTGAAAGGAAAAATGAAGAAGAAAGATAATCGGAAGATAAGATTGCATGTTATGATAATAAAGGGGAACCCCCGAGGTCCTTATAAGACTCTATGAGATTAGTTGAACATTCGAGGACGAATGTTCTAAAGGGGGGAAGAATGTTATATCCCGTATTTTGTACGTCGGGATAATCCGAGCTAACTATGAAAAGTTAAGAATAAGACTATTCCGGGAGGCGAAGTAGAGAATTTTAACTACGATTTTATTTCAAGGCACAAATTGCTTATGGTTTGTTGGCATGGATTATTAAGAAAATTTGGGGTCAAAAGTTATTTTTGGAAAGTTGAAAATTCAAAAAAAAAAAAAAGATAGAGGCATGTGGCCGGCCACATGTAGTGTGGGCCATGGCCACATGGAAGTTTATATGTTGATCAAAAGATGACCAAGTCATCATAATTCCCCTCTTCATCACTCTAGAAATTTCAAGAAAAATTGGGAGAGAAACTAAAGGGCCATTCGGCCATAGCATATCAAGAGAGAGCAAAGAGAAATTGATCAAAACAAATATTTTCCTTAAGCATTTCAATTCATTAGAAGGTGAAGAACAACATAGAGTGCTTGTTGGAGTAGCAAAAACAACAAGTTGTTCAAGGCACAAAGTTTAGCTAAGTTGAGAAGACAAGTGCTAAGGTAAGATTCAATCTTTTTTTTTCATGTGTTATGAATGATTTGTGCATGATATAGTATGTGGAAGTGAATGAAATTCATGAAAAATGGCATGTTGGGGTGTGGCCGTGTGTGTGTGTGTGGCCGTGTATAGGTGGGTGGTGAAGGAGTAGTGGCTTGATTGTATTTAGCATGTTTGTGTGTTGTTGTAGTATGTAGAAAATGAATGAAAATCATGAAATTTGCATGGGGGTGTGTTGGCCGAATAGGGGTGGTGTTGTGTGACAAGGAATAAATTGAAGTTGTATATTGTTTTAGTTGTTGTTGTTGTGAGTTCTATAATGAAAATGAAAGTTTAATGAATCAAATTGAAATTGAAAGTGCCGTGGGCTGTTTTAGCGGCCAATGTGATCCTTATGTAGACTTTTATATTGATGATAATAACATTGTTAACGTGTGTGGATTGTTGGTGGAATTCATGAATTTGGAAGAAGGAAAGGTAGTGTTGTTGTTGCTCTCGGGTTTGGCTTGGTTTCGGGTGAGTTGGAGTTTTGTTTGGGTTGTTTGAAATATTTTATGAATTGTTTAAAGCATTCTCGAATATTGTTTGAATGGGTTCGGATTAGTAATTGAATGTGTGAGCGTTTATGTTGACTTGTATGCGAGTAGTCGAATTGAATATAATGAAATGTTGAAGTATGTGGGAAAGAGTTACTAGTGTTAGAATACGTTTTGAATTGATTATTGATGTTGCTAGTATGTTGTTGGTATGGTTGTTGATGAATTTGGCCGAGTTGAATTCTCGGGGTGTTACATTTATACATAAGTGCTTGACTCCGCAACACTCCGAACCGAAATGGAGCTCGGGAGACCGCGTGGCATTTGCCCAATTTTCTGTAGAATTTGGCCTTTGTTTGAAGTCGGGTTCCTAAATGCCTTTAGCTAATGTTGGGAATGTAATGGCATATTGTAGATCTTGGGAAGTTCGCGACGTAAGTTTGGATTATTTTGGAGAATAGACGAGGTATGTAAAGCTTGTCTTTCCTTTCTTTTGGCATATCTTAGATCCAAGTAGGTTATGAAATGATTCCGAGGTGACTCTATTCTGGTTTAAAAAACGATCCGTTTACTTACTAGCATAATTACGATTCTTAACCATCCGAAGCGATAATCATATTAGGATATTCATGTGTTTGATATAGATGAGCATTTTTCCAATCAAGATATGGTTCCTATGTCCCGAATGAATAGTACGGTTGGATTTTCGAATAACCCCCGAGGCTCAAATCCAAACCTAGTACACCTAGGACAGAAGATTGAATAGTTCACATAAGCTGCTCCAAATTGGCGTTTTCAAAATCTACAAATGGTCATGTTTACCAATTGTGAGTTATAGCTTCCAAGAGTTCAACTTAAATTCATGTTTGTCTACCGAAATTTCGGCAAAGATTTCCCCTATACATATAGCATCCCCGAGAATCTAGCTCGGCAATTGTAATCAACAATAATCCGGGAATTCAACCCGGCCAAACCAACAATCATAACAACAATATCAATACTCAACTCTCAACATGTTCAAGACATTCTAACCCAAACCTTCCAAATGCCATAAGAACTCCAACAATACATTTATTTCTTTCAAACTCATAAATTATATCAACAATCCGCATGCGAACGATCATTATTCTCATGCACACAAGAATCTATTTTAAAATCATATTGCTCTCCAAAACAGCCCGCAACATTTCCGACTTCCAATTTCATTAACAACAATCATGATTTGCATTTTACAAGTCCATTCCCATAATTACATAAATTTCCCATAACATTACTAAACCTCCTCCAACAACTTAACAATGATTTTCATGCAAATTTTGGCTCCTATTCTTCCACAAAACTACATCAACACCATTACCATACTACATGAAATAAATTCATGCCCTTTCCAACCATAATACCACACGGCCACACATACATAAAACACCTCCACCCGGCCATGCACACACACACACACCATAATTTCATGATTTTTATGCACTTTACACATGCTACAACATATATGTAATTCTTCCAACATAAAAGAATAAAATTCTTACCTTTCTCTAATTTCTCCACTTGCCACCAAAGTCCCTTACTTGCCAAGATAATTATACCACTTCGAAGAGCGTCTTGAACTTGTCAAGAATTCGAGAAGGAAGAGATTTTTGGATCAAAGTTGAAGGCTTGGAAATTTTCCTCTTCTTCTTTTTTTTTTTTTCTCTTGGCCGAACCTTGGCCTCCCTTTTTGCTCTCAATTTTTCTTTGTGTTTCTTGAAAATTCTATGGATAGACACATATATATAATAAGCTCCCTTTAATAATTTGTCACATGGAATTAATTTTCCATGGACTTGGGCTAGCCTTGGCCGGCCACCCTTAAGGAATTGGGCCTCAATTTTCTTTTTTTTTTTTTGAGCCCAATTAGCTACAAATCTTATTTTTGTAATTCCCGAAATAAATTCCCAAAATTCCAATTTTGCCCTTAGGCCTTCTCCGGTGCTTCCGCGTCAACACTTTTCATAAGCAACAACATATGTATCAAATAAGATCAAAATATGGCCTTGTCTTTAACTTGTCACAATTATTTTCAAATTTCCCAAATGTGCAAAAGTACGGGATATAACAGCTAGTATGTTGTTGGTATGGTTGTTGATGAATTTGGCCGAGTTGAATTCTCGGGGTGTTACATTTATAGGGGAGATGCTGCCCAATTTTCTGTAGAATTTGGCCTTTGTTTGAAGTCGGGTTCCTAAATGCCTTTAGCTAATGTTGGGAATGTAATGGCATATTGTAGATCTTGGGAAGTTCGCGACGTAAGTTTGGATTATTTTGGAGAATAGACGAGGTATGTAAAGCTTGTCTTTCCTTTCTTTTGGCATATCTTTGATCCAAGTAGGTTATGAAATGATTCCTTGGGTGACTCTATTCTCACGATCCGAGCATAATTACGATTCTTAACCATCCCTTGATATTCATATGTTTGATATAGATGAGCTATGGTTCCTATGTCCCTTGTACGGTTGGATTTTCGAATATTGCCTAAGAAGATTGTTTGTGTAAAGGATTTCTGCTTTTAAAAATGTTCCGTAACTACGAACGACCGTATTCGTGCTCGGATCGCCTCGAAACGTTCGTAGGAGGTTCCATAACGAGTAATAATCCTAATCTTCATAAGCGGGCCCGGATTGGTTTGATGCTCGTCCGTGGGCCCCGAGACCTTTCTATGTTCGTTTGTAACGGCTTCTTTTGAAAGAACTTAATACGATTATCGTCTTAACCCTCAAGCGACTATTACTTAATTATCTACCGAGTCTGTAACGACGATTATGATCTTGATTCCTACAATCTACTTCATATGATTTGGAGATCTGCCTATGACATCTAAGTCCTAATTGATATGACCCGAGCGACAATCGCAGAAAACGTAATTTGACTATTGTTTGGCCTTTAAATGAAAGTTCGTTGATCATTCGTCGAGTCGATAATGATGATCCGTATGTATAGTCGTGCATGTCATGGTTACATCATTCACCGAGTCCCGGCCGGGTATGTATTCGTGCACGTACGTACTTTTATTCACCGAGCCCCTGCTGTAGGCCGGATATATATGTATATGATATTTCACCGAGTCCCTCACCAGAGGGCCGGGTACGGCATGTATGTGATATTTCACCGAGTCCCGAAAGGGCCGGTACGACCGAGTCCCTCATATACGGTATGCATATGACATTTCACCGAGTCCCTCACTAGAGGGCCGGGTACGGTATATATGTAGATATATATATGATTACATGATGGCTATGTATGATGATTATATGATTTCACTCACCGAGTCCCTCACTAGAGGACCGGGTACGGTATGCATGTATGATGACATTATAATATGACACGGACATATATGGTATATGGTTCAAAGGTAAGTCTTCTGATTTTCTGTCTTCTGATCTTTCTGATTACTATACTTGTCCTGTAAACCCCAGTTCCGTTATGATCCTGTTTATCGTATTCCATGCTTTACATACTCAGTACATATTCCGTATTGACTCCCTTTCCTCGGGGGCTGCTTTTCATGCCCGCAGGTACAGACGATCACTTTGGCGGGCCGCCAGTTTAGGACCTCTATTCTGCTGTTGGAGTGCTCCCTTGTCCAGGAGCCCACATTTTGGTACAGACTTTCTGTTATGTATATATATGTTTATTCAGGGGTACGGCGGGGCCCTGTCCCGTCATATGATTCTGTTTTTACTCTTAGAGGTCTGTAGACATGTCTGTGGGTTGTGGGTAATATAGTCTGTTGCGCCTGTGTTCTGTACATTCCAGGTTATTTGTATGATATGTATATACGTATATGCTTTACCATGCCTTTTGTATGTATAAGCTCCTAATGTGCTTGCTATGAGTTGGTTAGGGTTAGCAGAGGGTACGAGTGCCTAGCTCGGGCACTAGTCACGGCCTACGGGATTGGGTCATGACACTAATAAACCCCTTCTCGAGCAAATCTTTCAACTGAGCCTTTAATTCTTTCAATTCTGCCGGAGCCATTCGATAAGGACGAATAGAAATAGGGTTAGTATCCGGCAACACCTCAATGGCGAAATCAATTTCCCTTTCTGGAGGAAGGCCTGGAAGCTCATCTGGAAATACATCCGAAAACTCATTCACTACCGGAACAGATTGGAAAGTTGGCGATGTCGCCTCGGTATCATGAACTCGGACTAAATGATAAATATAGCCCTTAGCTATCATCTTTCTTGCCTTAAGGTAGGAAATAAACCTACCCCTTGGGGATGCTGTATTACCTTTCCATTCAAGTACAGACTCCCTCGAAAATTGAAATCGAACTAGTTTCATTCGGCAATCGACATTAGCATAGCATGAGGCCAACCAATCCATACCCATTATAGCTCCACTAACTCAGCTTTGGTTTGGCGATCGCATATCACAATTATGCAATCTTTATACACTTGTTTAGCTATCACGGGATCACCAACCGGAGTGGATACCTCGAAAGGTTTGATCGACTCGGGTTTCACCCCAATACGATTAGCAACATAGGGGGTAATATATGATAACGTGGAACCCGGATCTATCAATGCATACACATCATGAGAAAACACAGCCAATGTACCTGTGACCACATCTGGAGACGACTCGAGATCTTGCCGTCCGGCTAAAGCATATAAGCGGTGCTGTGTGGCACCTGAAGCAGATGCTCCCCCTCGGCCTCTACCTCGGCCTGCTGGAATCTGGGGAGTTTGCCCTGTAGGACGTGCTGAAGAGGATCCTGCTGCCGACCCTGTGGGTTGAACCCCACCTCTGCCATACCTCACCGGACAGTCTCGCATCAAGTGTCCTGTCTGCCCACAAATATAATGTCACGACCCAACCCCGTAGGCCGTGACTAGTGCCCGAGCTGGGCACCCAAACACACTCACCAAATCCGAATCATAGACAGATAGCTTATGCGTATAAAAATATCAGACGTTGTCTCAAATTATCTCAAACTTGCCTCAAACACATCTCAAACACAACCATATATATATCGTGTCGGCAAGGCTATCAAATGGCGCACCGGCCCAAAACATGTACAAATGCAAGCCGACAAGGTCGCCACGGCGAACGGGATCGCCGTAACATATAACATACAAACACATGCGTAGTAATAGGCACAACCCACATACATGTCCACGGACCTCTAGACAGACAAACGTAATCATATGACGGGACGTGGCCCCGCCATACCCCCGAACAAATGAATACATATGCGGCGAACGGATATATACCAAAATGTGGGCTCGAATAAGGGAGCACTCAAATGTTGTAAAAGGGTGTCCTAGACCGGCGGATCACCGAATCGTGCGTCCGTACCGCGGGCATGAAACGCAGCCCCGAAGAAAAAAGCGGGGGTCGCACGAAATATGTACTGAGTATGCAAAGCAGAAGATATAGTAAACAAATCTGAATCATAATCGAACCGAAGTACAGAAAGTAAATGCATTTCCAAAATATCAAAATGTTTACTTTCAAAATACAAACCATGCATAGGGCTCGTAAAAATATGGTCGCCGCCCGTCGATGGCGCCATAACACAAGATAACACCGTAGAAAGTTTCAAATCTCCGTATCCCCGTCACACATCATAACACAAGATAACACCAACATAGCATAACACCAAATATAAGCGGAACCGGCCCGCTAGCGAGGGCTCGTGTGAACCATAACACAAAGATAACACCGGAGTATAACAAAGTGCGCACGACAACGAACCGGCCCGGACTCGCCGAAAGATACAACAGAATGCACGAGCAGAGTCGTGAGTGACCATATGTATAAAATCATTATCATAGACTCAAAAGATAAGTAGAATGACCATACTTGGAAATTGGAATAGTAGCCAAACCAAATTATTTCAAAAGTCATCAGGATTACAAAAAGAAGAGTCGCGGGACCCACGGACGGGTGTTGACCCGAGCCGGGCCCGCCTATGGAAAACATACTCATCATACGCCATACAATCCCCTACGATCATATCGAGGCAATTCGAGCCTTTCTGTGAAAGTTACGGTCGTTCGTAGTTACGGAATTCTTTAAAGACGAAACTTTTTATGCAACATTTGAAAATCAAATATTCCAAAGACATAAGGGCCAATATTTCATCGTATCAAGTGTACGAATTCCAAGAAACATATAAGAGTCATACACATGCTCGGATTGCGAGAATAGAGTTTCCTCGAGGCTCGTGTCATAGCCTATTTGTAACTAAGGCATGCCAAAAGAAGAAAGGATTGAGCTTTACATACCTTGTCAGCTCTCAAAGCTAATCCAACTCAAGCTAATGCCAACCTATGTCTCGGGCTCCCCAAGGTCTACACAACGTCAACGGATATCAAATATTAGCTATAGACGTTTGGGCATTTAATTCCAAATTAGCACTTAATTCTACAGAAATTTGGGCAGCATTTCCCCTGTAAATAGACCAACCCCGAGAATTTAACTCAGCCAAATCAACAACAACAACACCAACAACCAACCTAGCAACATTAATAATCAATCCAAAAAGCAATATAATATTAGTAAACCCTCTTTTACATCATTCAACAACATTCACTACATTCGATTCAACGGCTTACCTTCAAGCCAACATCAATGCTTATACATTCAATTACTAGTCCGAACTCATACCAACAATATTCAAAGACATTTTAAACAATTCATACAACATTTCAAACATCCCAAACAACATCCCAACTTACCCGAATTTTGCCCCAAACCCGAGAACACAACTATAACCCATTCCTCACTTCCAAATCATGATTTGCACCAACAATCCACACTCTAACAATGTCATTCTCATAAATACAAAAATTACATTAAATGCACATGATTCTCCAAATCAGCCCATACAATTACAAAATCAATCTTGAGTCATTAAACTCTCATTTCCAACATAGAATTCACAACGACAACAACCAAAACACTAATTAGAATTGATCCATTCATTGTCATATAATATGACCCATTTTCGGCCAACATTACACATACACATATTGGTGATTCTCATCCATTTCTTCACTCTACAACAATCAAAACATGCTAACTAGACTTTAACTCATTACTTCAACACAACACAACACACACACCTACACGGCCATACACTACACACGGCCTCAACTCCAACATGCCATATTTCATGAATTTCCTCCATTTTAACATACTACAACATGCATACATCATCCATAACACATAAAAACAAGATTAAATCTTACCTTGTTCCTTCAACTTCACAACTAGCTAGGGTTAGCTAGGATGAAAACTAGCGGTTTGTTTGCTCCAACAACACTTCCACGTTAACTAGGGACCTCCAATTAGTGGATTTGCACCAAGGAAATATTTTTGTGATGGCTAATTTTGGACTTGTTTTTTCAAGGTCTTGGCCGAGAGGGTGATATTGTTGTTCTTCAACTTCTTAATTTTTTTCTAAGTGTGGGAAATGGAAAAGATGACTACTTAGTCATCTTTTGTGCTTACTTATATGAGTTGAACAAGTGTCCTTGGCCCACACATGTTATATCCCGTGTTTCATACATTCGGATACTTCGAGAAAGTCGCGGCAAGTTAAGGACGAGATCACCTTCAAGAGTTATTGTAATGTGCAAGTTATTATGAACATTAGGTACGGAGGTTATTAGTGTGGAAATGTTCGGAAAGGCCAAGGGTAAGAAGGAAAATTTTGCAAAATGGTTCATGATAATGTTGCGGAAGCCTGGGGGGACAAAATGGAAATTCTACAAAATCGTCTTGAAATTTCTAGCCCAAGCCAAGGCTTGGCCGTGTGGTGTGTGCATGTGCATGTATATATATGGGTCCCACTATTATATGGATGAAACTTATGAAGTAAGTCAAGTGGTCATCCTTATTAATTGAAGAAAATTCTAGAGAATGGAAGAAATTTGAAAAAAAAATAATAAGGGGAGAGCATGCACATGACCGGCCATGTGCATGCAAGAGTGAATATAAAAAGATGACTAAGTCATCTTAATTGTCCAAAAATCTCTAGAAAGTTTCCAAGGAGGAGAACAAAGAAAGAAGAAGAACAACTAAGGGGCCAATTCGGCCAAGAAAGAGAGAAAGAGGAGACCAAAAGTCTTGTTCCAAAAATTTGTCTCTTCATGTATTTCCACTAATTTGAACGTCCTCTTCGATATGGTATAGTTGTTGAAGCAAGAGAATCACCCTTTCTTACAAAATCATAACTCTAGCCAAGAAGGAAGTTGAAGGAAAAAGGTAAGGATTTAACCTTCTTTTATATATTATGGATGGTTGTGCATGTTATTGTATGTAGAAATGCATGAAATTCATGAAATAGGGGTGTGTGTGTGGTGGCCGAATGGATTGGTAAGGTGTTGGAGTGATGAGTTTATTTTATTTAGTCGTTTGATTGTTGTATTGTGGATTCTATAATGTGAAATGAGGATTTAATGATTTGAAACAAAGTTGTAATTGCTATGGAATTATTATGAGAGTGTGGTCGTGTGTTTGTGTAGTTGGCCGTGTGTATGTGATGTTGAAGGAAGAATGAATGAATTAATTTTATGCTATGTGTTGGTTGTTATCGTAATGTGTAGAAATAGACGAAAAACTCATGAAAATATGTTGGTAGTGGTTGTGGCCGAGAATGATGAGATTTGGTAAGATTGTTATTATTGTTGATAGTTTGGCCGGGTTGAATTTCCGGCGTTGTTGTTGATTGGAATTGGCCGAGTTGAACTTGGTGGGATGGAGTATTTACAGGGGAAATGCTGCCGAAGTTTCGGTAGACAAGTGATTACTTTAAATTTCAACTTCTAGATGCTCTAATTAACATTTGGTAAATGTGACCAAATTGTAGATTTTGGCGAATTTGGAACTTGAGTTTGGAGAGGCGTAAAAGGCGGAAAAGGTATGTAAGGCTTCACTCTTCCTCCTTTGGCATGTCTTAGACGTATTAGGTTTGGATACGGGCCTCGGGGACGATCCTATTCCTAGAAATCTAAGATTGAATTTGCCCCTTTTTCATTCAATAGAATTGAATTAAATGTTTTACTAATAGTTGGAAAAATTGCATAAACGTTTAGAACTTGCATAAATAGGATTCGACTACTCTAAAACTTACGTAAGTAATGTCATGAAATGTATTATACGTGAATTGTGTACGCCGCCTCATTAGACCCGAGGTGGGCCCATCGGTCCCGGATTTTTCTTCATTGCTCCATTTATCAAACGATAAGTGTTGCAACCATTCTAATGAAAGATATTCCTGTGATGACAATAACGAAGATACTAAAGAGGAGAATAGGTTTATGACGAGTATGATAGGAATGATTCCATGACTAAGAGTTTCAAGTTAAGAATTCAATGTGAGTGTGCAGGTGTCAAGAAAGTTTTGATTTCAATTTTATTTTATTATGACTCCGTTTCCTAAAAGATCCTAAAGTGTATGAATAAATGTTTTATAAGGCTTATGATCTTACTCCATGCTTTCTCTTAATGCCATTCTTCCTCGACAGTCTCGCCTTATAAAATTAGTTCCTTCAAGGTGAGATATGACGATCATGATTATTCCATAATGTAATCGGAGGTTACCGACCTTACGTCACTCCGATAGAGTTATAGCTTTGATTGGGCTCTTATGCATGCTTAATATGTAGTAGTTACACCGTGCCTATATGGCCGGCAGTACACTGCCAAGGGGCAGCTATATGTATACACCATGTCTTGGTGACATGGGCAGACACCACTAGTGGGCGGCACGAGGTGATTACCCCGGACGCGGGAGGCCCGGACGCGGGCTAATGATGATATGTGACTCAGACAGGTTGTGATGATTCAGGCAGGTTGTGTATGTATGTATGTATAAAAAAGGTAAAAGTAAGCATGCATGATTCCGCCCTCAGGGGTAGACAATTATAGTCATATCTTCACTCACATTTCTTGTATTGTTTTACTGTGCTATTGTTCATGCTCTGCTCCTGCTATTATATTATGATTCATGCCTTACATACTCGGTACACTATTCGTACTGATGTCCCTTTTTGCGGACACTGCGTTTCATGCCGCGCAGGTAAGCAGGTTGACGGACTTGATTCCTAGGAGCTCTCCAGCCGTACATTGACGTGCTCCATTTGTTCCGGAGCTCCATCCTAGTGGTACTACATTTGTGTACCTATTCGGGCACGGCAGCATTCGGCCCCTCTTATTATCTTATGTATTTTGTTTAGAGGCTCGTAGATAGATATGCTCAGTCAGGCGCTTTTGTATAAAGTTTATCCCCGTCGATGTATATTAAATTAGTAAAGTTTATTAGTATTTATTCATAATAGTGTTGATAACGAAAATGCTAAGAAAATAAGTAATGGTATAATTTATATGGCCCACTAGTAGCAAGAGTATGATACGAGACAAGGGGTGCTCGGTACAAGTATCGAGTACTCGTCACGGCCTCTAGTTGGGTCGTGACAACACATGTGTTGGACCAATTAAATTTGTCCACAAAATGTGTGGGACCAATCCAAGTCCACACGGCCAAAGGGCCAAATTTTGCATGATTTCCAACTTTCAATTATACCACTTTTGGTCCCAAATTTTCCTAAATGTTCCATGCCAACAAATTCATGAACAACTTATGTCTTAAAATAAAATCGAAGGTCAAAAATCTCGACTTTGCATCCCGGAATGGTTTTGTCCCTAACTTATCATAGTTAAACCGGATTGTCCCAATGTACAAAATACGGGATATAACATATAACATGCATCTGTGCCTTGGCGACATGACCCTGAGTGCAATTTTCTGCACTGGCTGCATCGGGGAACCGGTGGTCTCCCCTGAATGTAATCTCCCCCAAACTGAGAACCTGGGGCCCTCGAACTCTGGCCCTGTCCTGAACGGAAAGAGCGATCAGATTTCCTGCCTGTGAACCAGGGAGGTGCACTTGTCACTGACTGGCCTGAGTGCCTAGAATATGTCTGTCTCGATCCCCCTCTATAATCACCGCCTGTACCCATAGATCTAGCCCTCTTGCTTTGCCCTCTATCACCATCACGATCACCCCTCTGCGGAGGTTGTTGTCCTTCAAGATTTTGGGCATGTGCTTGAATACGGGAAATATCCATCCCATCTTGCAACGAAGCCGCTAGGCAATCCTTAAATAAATGCGGCCCTCAAGCCACTCACGAATCCGTGCACCGGTCGCCCATGCTCTGGCCTACCATAGTAGGAGCATATCTAGCCAAAGAATTAAATTGAAGGCTATACTCCCGGCGCTCATGTTACCCCGCTTCAAATTAAAAATCTATCCGCTCTAGCTCGGCGGACCTCGAGCAAAGAAATAATGACGAAGGAAGGCATCAACAAATTCTTGCCACACGGAGGAGGCGCATTCTCTCGCTCGACGCTATCCAATTGTTGTACCATAATACCGCCACATCTCGGAGTCTATATGATGCTAACTCCATTGATTCGGTCTCAGAAGCATGAATAATCCGCAATGTTCTTAGCATTTCATCAATAAAACCTTGCGGGTCTTCATTCGGTTTTGACCCAAAGAATTTCGGAGGATTTAGGCTCATGAAGTCTCGGGCTCTAGTACTAGCTTAACGATCACTTGGGCCCGTATTTTGCCTTTGTGCCTGAGTGGCAACCAACTGTGTCAATAAATTAATAGCCTCGATCACTTGTTGACCCGATGTAGCCGGTGGAGGAACTGGAGGCATAGGAGCTGGAGCTGAAGCCCCTTCTTGCTCTTCCGTAATAGGCGGAGTAGTGGAGGCACTAGATAAAGCCTCAGGATGTGATTCATCCTCATTTGCATTCATGGGCGGCTCTCTTTCGCCCGCCCTTTGTCGTAGTCTTGCCCCCGGGCGGCTTTAGCTTTTCCTTTTGGCGGCATTCCCGAAATCACAACATACTCATTAGGGAGGATTAAATCTTATACTCGGCTCTAACGCACGATTTCATATGAAGAAAGATGGTCATTTTTCCTAAATGTCCTGTAGCCTCCTGTTTATTAGCATGGCGCGCAACACACCATAAACAAGACTCTACTAGACACGGCTCGTAGACACTTCCTAGGACTGAACTGCTCTGATACCACTTCTGTCACGACCCGAACTACGGGCCGCGACGGGTGTCCGGGGCTACCTACCGAACACCGCTCATGCTGTTACTTATCTGCTCTCACTCATACTATATGCTCATAATCATAGAAATATATCATCATATGTAACGTAATTTCCTTTATAAACATAAGCCCTTCGGCTATCAAAACAATACATATATACATACACATACATATACATGGAGACCGTGGGACCATACTACACACACATGCGTATCTACGAGCCTCTACTAGAGTATTAGACATATCGACGGGACAGGACCCCGTCGTGCCCAATCATGAGTATACACATATATGTACCAAAAGAATAATCAATGGCACCTCCGACAATGGAGTGCTCACAAGTCGCCTACTAGCTCCTATGGATCTAAGACCGTCTCCTTGCCTACCCGTGGGCATGAACACGGTGTCCAAAGAAAAGGACGCGCACAAACATTGTACTGAGTATGTAAGGCAGGAATGAAATAAACATAATAAGAATATCATGAGTCATGGGTAGAGGATACAACCTGCGTACTCTTGTAATTATAGATCCATTTCATATACATTCATCATTAAGCATATCATGTACATTATCATAGCATGTGCCTTATCATATCACATTTACATCGTCCTGCCATACATGCATCATAACATCAAACATATATCATCATGTCGTTAACCCGAGTCCGGGTAACCATCATATGCCGCTCACTAGTAGTGTCATGCCCGGCCCTCTAGGCTCGGTAGAATCATAGCAGCCCGCCTTAGCGGTGACATGCCCGGCCATCTAGGCACGGTGGAATCATATGCAGCCCGCCTTAGCGGTGACATGCCCGGCCATCTAGGCGCGGTGGAATCGTATCATCATACATATCATACATCATCATAGTCATCACTATCATTCATGTCATATTCATATCATGGTTTCATCATAATTTAATATCATCATACACATATCATCAATTCATACATTAGAACTTGGAAGCAAGTATAGTCATGTCGGGGTGACATAAGGTCGTGGACCCCCGATTTCATTATGGAGCCTTCGTAAGCATTCCACCTCACCTTGGAAGAATGGGCATAAGGTGAGTGTATATAATGGTCAATATCAATGAACTATGGATAGCTTCATTAGCTTAATAGGAGCATCATATCATAGCCTATAGCATCTCTAGACTTAGCTTGTCATTATCGTTATCATAGTCGTAACATATCTTTGATCTCGCATGGCTATTCGTGCATAATGGCTCATAGCCTTCTTGAAGATAGGACATTTGTAATTAAAGAGAAAATTCATGCCATAGGACTCATGCCTTAGAAGGAAGGGATTAGCCTCACATACCTTTGTCGTTTAGTTATTCTATCGCTTGTTCGTTCTCCTTTAATGCGCTCGTTAATACCTTCAAGATAATTCGTATCAACATAAGCTATATCGTCACATAAACATACTCATTAAAGCTATAGAAATTTGGGAAGCATTTCCTTTGTTTATACTACTTTCCGCCATATTCCATATCAACTCCCACATTCATAACGACAACCACAATATCACTAACAACAATCGTCATTCATTCATATGATTCGCATTTCACAATTCCATCTCAATTCTCCACAATCATGACTAAAAGTACATCGTTGTATTCTTTCATATCCAATACTTATTTCATGTTCTAAATATCATTTATAACGTATTCACAACATCAACATATTCATTTCCATGATTCAATCCAACTACTATTCAATAATGACACTATTTACACATTTGATGACCCATTTGTTGTACTCTTCTACAATCCATGTGTTTCAACCTATAAATACTTCAAACAACATGTAAAGATCATGAAACTTACCTTAGATGATGGAGGAATAAGCTTAGAATGGTGATTCACCCTTAGCACCAAAACCCTACTTTATCTCTCTTGGGATTTCTTGACTTGGAGGACTTTTAATGGGTTTCCTTCACTTGATTAACCTTAATTCTTGATATTGATCTTTGATTTCTCTTGTTTTCTTATGGATGAAGTGGGTGGAATATTCTAGAGAGGTCTTGAAGTGTAGAGGTGAAGTGTGAAATGAAAATGAAATGAAAAGGGTCCCTTATATTAAAAATCCATTTCAGCCCGATTTCAAGATATACGGACCAACATACGGTCCGTATGTTTTATACGGTCCGTATGTCAGGCCGTAGATCTGGTCCAAGAAGTATGCTCTCTTTCGGGATCGAATCTACGGTTGGACATACGGTCCATACATTTTATACGGCCAAGATGTCCGGCCGTAGGTTGGTCCAAGATTTTCGGAAATCGTTTCGTCGACTCGTTTGATCTCCGATCCTTGTGGAACCTTCTTAACACTTGTTCCTTACTTCAATACCATTCTAAGGGATGTTATAACTCTTCCTTAGGGCATCATTCATACACCATTGGTTCAACACTCGTAATTCCTATCCGTTACTCAACATATGACTTGCTTTTCTTAACAACTTTCTTTCCTTAACTCGGATGTCCTTGGAAATCTTAATTAGGATCGTCAAATACTATTTCTTACTTTTCCAAACCTCGTATACATCATACCCCTCGCTCGTCTATTCACTATACGCTAACGGGAAATTTTTCGAGGTGTAACAAAAACACTTCATATGCTAAGAGATATTTGTCCCTCGAGTTGGACCAAAATTTTCACACGAAACTTTGCCCATCCTTTCTCCAAAGTCGTACTACTCCATTTCTTCCACTCATTTCCTTATAAAACCTTTCGGTATACCTTGTATACACCCTTTACTCATTAAATGTACTTGATAATGCTTGCTTATATTTCAAAGTGATTTTACTTAACCGTAACTCAACGTACTTATGTTTCAAATTTGATAAGTGCTTCTTCGAAGATGCGGGGTGTAACACGAAATCTGAGACGTCCGAGATGAGGCCTCACTCTGAGACTTGCTCTGGCCCACATCTGCAGGTGGCACCGGACTGGTACCCTCATCTGCTACAGCTTTGCCCTTTTGGCTAGCTGAAGCTTTCCCATCACAGGTATCACTGAAACCAGAACACGTTAGAAAATATATTTGTATAACACGGCTCTATAACATGATCTAAGATAAGAAGGAAGGACAACCATCCTAAATGCCCTGCCACCTCCTGTCTATAACGTCGTGCACAACATACCCATAAACAAGACTGCTAAACACGGCTTGTAGACACCCTAGGAATGACTTACTCTAATACCAAGTTTGTCATGACCCAAATCGGAGGACCACGACGGGCACTCCAGCTATACTTTTCGAGCACCTTATAACATGCTTCCATAACATAATCATAAATAAAGGTGGGCCACGAGGGCCATTACATGACAACCTGTTAACTCATAAGAGAAATAGACTAAAAAGGGACAAGTCTGAAATGACATACATATATAAACATGATTGGACATAATAGTACGGGCCAAAAATGCCGTCATAAACATCTGTACAATAAAATACAGGCCAGCAAGGCCATACAACAACTAACTACATCATAACTGTCTACAAGCCTCTACTGGAGTACATGACATCGTAAGGTAGGGACAGGGCCCCACCATACCCATATACACATCAGAAATATCATATCAAGGCTAGAAAGCAACTACGAGACAAATGGAGTGCTCCAATATCAAAGCTGAGTGGGAAGCCTGTTGATGCAGACTGTCACCCTGTATATCAGAAACTGCGAGCATAAAATGCAGCGTCCCCAGGTAAAGGGACGTCAGTACAAATAAATTTCCGAGTATGAAAGGCATGAAAATAATATAAAAGAGATGTAAAAGTAACATGAGATAAAAAAGAGTCAACCTGTAACTTGAAATCCTCTGAGGCCGTGATATGCATAAGTACTGTATATATGTGTATATAACGCCGTTCATACATATATATGCGTATATAACCCATCAAGCCTCTGTGGGCATCATAATCATGGCAAACTAATCAGTGGTACGTATATAACGCCTTTGTACATATATATATGCCTATATAATGCCATCAGCTTCTGTGGGAAATCATCATCATAATATCATATGTGTATAAATGCATAAGTGTGATAAAGAACATTTTGAACCCGTCGGAGTGACGTAAGGTCATTACATCTCTGACTAACATTGTAAGACTATGTCGTTATTATTATATGATTCTATAGAACTTATAAATAACATGAGTAGACTTTTAGGAAACAATGCTATGACGACACAAAACAACATGGATAGTTCTAGCTGCTAAGAGCAGAATTGTTATGGCATAGCGTTTTAGTTACATTTCGATTCGTATGGATCATGCCAGGAGCAAGAGGGTTAGCCTTACAATACCTTAATTTCCCTGAGTCCTTAATACCCCTCGATCAATCCCAGACAACTCAATCTACAATAGCATAAGAAGGTTTATGATCAATTTCTAAGTAGAGGTTAACCTCGTAACTTAAGCTAATAGCTCGTCTACTTAAATTCAGACAATATATCCCCTGTAATAAGGACCTCCTCCAATAATACATACCAACAAAAGAAAAACCAAAGAAATACAACAAGCATAAACATTAATAACAAGACACCATGTAACAACAAGAAGTCATACATATCTCACGGCAAGCGATAAGCTCGGATTGGAACCTGTATATCCCATATCACCCAGTATAGACTTCTTACTTTAAATTAAAAACTATTTTAACAAGATAATGAATCCATTCATCAATGATTCAAGCCTTATACAACATAAATATAACCAGCAAACAATTCGCAACTTAACTATCTTCAACTAGTAACTCTATCCACTAGATCATGTTTAATCCATCCATTTATCTTAACCAACATCAAGATAATCTGAAGCACAAGAAATAAAACAATGTAATTACCTTTTATAGTAGCTTCAACTCTAAATCCAAGTTTCACTTAGCTTACAATAACCCTCAATGACAACACAACATCATAGAAGTAGTTTTCTTCTAGCTTTTACACTCCTTTCCTTATTTTTGAGTTGATTAGCCTTGGAATCACTCTTGAACCTTGATGAACTATTTATGGAGTCTTAAGAGAATGTATGGTCATGGTTTGGGTTTAAAATGGGTGAAAATAAGCTTTCCAATCAATTTAATAAAAATTAAGTTGGCCACCGCTTCAATTATACGGCCACTGGGACGTAGAATATTATACGGTCCGTCAAATGGCACCGTGTAATGGGCCATCAATGTTATATCTCGTATTTTTTTACATTGGGATATTTTAAGCTAATCGCGATAAGTTTAAGGACAAGACTACTATGGGATATGAAGTAGAGACTTTTAACCTCCGACTTTGTTTAATGCACAAGTTGCTTATAAATTTTAATTGGTATGGAAATATTAATGGAGATTAGGGGTTAATTAACCATGATTAGATTATTAAGTGGGGATTAAGATTTAATTATTTCATTAATTGGCCATTAGTGGCCGTGTGGGCCCCACCCATGGCATGGCCAAATTTGATTGGCTCAAGCCATGAGTGGGACATGTGTCCAGCTCATGGACATCCTATATATAGAAGGTTGATGACTAAGGGCTCCATTTATCATCTTCAACCAATATAGAAACTTAGAGAGGGAAAGAGAAGCTCTCGGCCAGCCACTTGTGAGTGTTGATCAAAATTTAATTTTCTTCAAGGATTCCAACCAATTGGAAGGTCCCTAGTAACGTGAAGTAGCCATTGGAGCAATCAAAATATTCATTCTTGCAATTCACAAATTCTAGCCAAGTTGAGAAGTCAAGTGTTAAAGTAAGGTTTAATCTTCTTTTACATGTATTAAGGGTGATTTGAGCATGTTGTAATGTGTAGATATGGATGAAATTCATAGAATTATGTATGTTGGTGTTGAAGCCGTGTAGGGGCTGTTTTGTGTAGGAGATGGTGAATTGATTTTACTTGGTATTTTGGTTGTTGTTGTTATGGATTTTATGATAAGAATGAAGGTATTTAAAGGTTCAAGTTGGAGTTGTAATTGTTGTGGGCTGTTGTAGAAGTTAATATGGTGTTAGTATAGTTTCTTGCATTTAAATGAATAATGTTGTTAACATGTGGTTGTTGGTATAGTTCATCAATTTGGATGAAAAGAATGTGTTAAGGAAACGTAAATGGTTTGCTTGGCATGTCCATAGACGTTCGTGAAGTTATCGGGCATCCTTAAGTTACTAGTTAGGGGCTGTCTAATGTGTTGTTGTTGTTCTTGTTGAGCTTGGCAGATTACATGTTGTATTGTATGTTGTTTGGGCTGTTTCGGAATGTTGTACGGGCCGTCCGGAGTGTTCTCGAGTCTTGTTTGAATTGTCTCGGGTTGGTACTTGAACTAATGGTTATTGATGCTGGCTTGGTTGTATGTGGTTGGTTTGAATATAAGGGAAACGTCGTCTAATTATCTAGAAAGGAATTATTAACGTTAGAATGTATTTTGAATCTCCCCGTAGCTTAACCGTAGTTCTTGACGTCTTAATATCGGTTGAGGTACTGTTGGGCAGCGTATACGTGTTGTATTGCGAGTAAACGCTAAAGGTACATAAAGCCTATCCCTTCTTTCTTTTGGCATGTCCTAGATGTAAGTAAGATACGATATGAGCTTTGGGGTAATTCTATTGATAAGTTTCGAGCATGATTTATGATTCTTATTAACTTCTTGATGTTAGAATTCTTGAAGTGGTCGAGCTACTGCCCTCGAGTCTTCTATACGATTGGATAGTAAATGATATATAAAGGTTCCTATTCCTAAAGGATTCTGTAATAAGTAATATCCTTAACTTTCATAAGCTGTCTCGTATTGATTTGATACATATCTATGATTCCTGAGACTTTCCTTAATATGACTATCGTTTGATACTTGAGTGTTAGTTAATCTACTTATCGATTGAGTCTCAGATGGTGACCTAGTTGTATATTGTTACTCACTACTCTGCTCGTGCATATGGTTGTTACATCTTTCACCGAGTCCCGGGCCGGGTATGTTATCATGTACATTTTACTACATTATCCACCGAGTCCCTCACTAGAGGGTCGGGTACGCTATATGATGATATGATGACATGATGATATGATGATATGATTATTCACCGAGTCCCATAATGGGCCGGGTACGGTATATGATGATATGATTATTCACCGAGTCCCATAATGGGCCGGGTACGGTATATGATGATATGATGATATGACTATTCACCGAGTCCTATGATGGGCCGAGTACGATATATGATAATGATATGCACGACTTGTTTTACAAGGCACAGGTACAGTGATTTCTTGATTATCATACTTGTCTTCTGGAATCTCTACTTCAGTTATGATTTTCCTTAATGTATTTTGTGCTTTATATACTCAGTACATATTTCGTACTGACCCCCTTTCTTCGGGGGGCTGCTGTCACGACCCAGCCCCGTGGGCCGTGACTGGTGCCCTACTCAGGCACCCAAACAAACTTACGAACCAGATTATCATATTAGGGCATATCCAGATTAAACAGACATTATACGTACCGATAACTGAAAGCAGACATCACACAAATACTGAAGCGAATGCTATCCCAAGCGGTCGCCCGTGCAGAATCATCATATCAAAATCAAAGCTGGCCGAAAGCACATCGCCCAGACATACACATACATACAGACATGCGGGCCATATTGGCCATAGCAAAATCGGGGCCGCTTAAGGATGCAAATCAGAATCATATACGAACAAACCGGACCCACGACCCACAAATATGACTACAGGCCTCTACAAACAAAACAGAACATACGAACATATGACGGGACAGGGCCCCGCCGTACCCGAATAGTCATAAATATACAGAGTATACATAACAGAAGATATATACCAAAATATGGGCTCCGGATCAAGGGGAGCACTCCAAAGTAGCAGAATGGGTAGCCTAAACCGGAGGATCACCCAATCAAATGTCTGTACCTGCGGGCATGAAACGCAGCCCCCGAAGAAAGGGGGTCGATGCGAAAGAAATGCGAGTATGTAAAGCGAGAGGTACAGTAATCCAAAACATGGATGGAGTCAGAAGATACCGAACAAATACAGAAGTAACAGATCAAACCTGTGCGGAATGCAAATGTACAGAATGCAATTAAAAGTCATGCATAAAGCTCAGGAACGTGGTCACCCCCTGACGCTGGTGCCACAACACATCATACTCGAAGTTTTCAAATCTCCGTACATCTCCGAACACATCATAACATCACACACATCAAATCATCGTAAAAATATCAGATGCCATATCACATCATAACACCATAAACGGTAACCGGCCCTATGGCGAGGTCTCGGAAACCGTAACACATCATACTACCGAATATGTCATAATGCGCACGATCACAAAACCGGCCCGGTACCGCGAACGAAATCATAATCATTGGCACGAGCGAGTAGTGCGTAAACCATATGCAAATTTAAAAGTAAATTCCAGGTCTTGACACATAGTTTTATATATATATACGTTGGTATCGAAAGGCTCAAAATGAGTATCGAGTTAATCGAATTAACATACCAAAGTTACGGACTTTTAATTTATCAATTTTCGA
This sequence comes from Lycium ferocissimum, assembly GCF_029784015.1. Classification (NCBI taxonomy): domain Eukaryota; kingdom Viridiplantae; phylum Streptophyta; class Magnoliopsida; order Solanales; family Solanaceae; genus Lycium; species Lycium ferocissimum. The sequence goes on along the minus strand of NC_081348.1, from coordinate 70,424,958 downwards.
AAAACACATCGTAAGTCATTTTTGGAAAAATTTAGTGTCGTTCATAGTAATGAGCGTCAAGCGACATGATAGGACATTTCAAACGGACCTTAGAGCCATAGGCAAACACTTCCTTCTCATATCATACGGAAATGAATCAAACAAATCGAATAAGGGAAGTCTCGGGACTTGCGGGCCCACCTCGGGTCAAGTCGGGCGGCGAACATAAATTTCAAACATTAGGCTCCTAAGGTCATCCATAAGAGTTTCGGAGCGATTCAAATACATTTGCGAAAAATTACAAAGGTTTAAGCATTCCTTTAACCAAATATAAGGATTATAGTTCAATTTTATTTGAATGAATAGTATACCAAATCAAACTCGGATTTCTAAGAGCGAGTAATTATCCCCGAGGTTCCGATCTTAACCTAGTAGGACTAGGACATGCCAAAAGAAGAAAAGATAGGCTTTACATACCTTGCACACTCTTATGCTCGCTTAAACTCAAATCCCGTTTGCTTCAGAATCTACAATTGGTCAAAATTACCAAACATAAGTCACATGCCTTTGAAAGTTAATTCTTGGCCCTTATTTATCTTACAAAAATTTGGGCAGCATCTCCCCTATAAATCCAACATCCCCGAGAATTAAACTCGGCCAAAATAACAACAACCAATCCAACAACAACATCAACCACATCAACAATCGAATTAAAACGCATTCTAGCACGAATAGTATTACTTTCTTCATAATGCAATAACTTCCATTCTAACTTCCCACTTTCAATCTAATACTAACATTTTCATATTTATCTACTAATTCAAGACCATTCAAATACAATTCGAACACATTTCTCATTATTCTACAAAATATACCAAACCTCCATCAAACCATAATCCATCCAAAACTTCCAATTTTTAACATAAATTTCCATAACGCATTTTTGTCTTCCAACTTCATTAACAACAATCATAATTTGTGTCTTACCACTTCCATCTCCATATTTACATAAACTTCAATAAAATTGCATAATTTCCTACCACAACCTTACAACAATTTTTTCCACAATAACAAGAACCATTAACCTTCTATTTACTTCATAATGCCATAACGACATAATTAACATACTAAACAAATTCAATAGACTCTTCTCCACATAGGGCACTCACGGCCACACATGCACATGCACATACACCACACGGCCATGCACACACACACACACCATAATTTCATGATTTCCATTCAATTCCATTCACTCTAACATCCATAACTCTTCTACAACATAAAAGGAACATGAAACCTTACCTTTTCTTAATTTCTCCACTTGCCACCAAGATCACTTTCTTGCCAAGATATTTGTATCACTTTGTAGAGAGTCTTGAACTTAATAAGAATCCAAGAAGAAACAAATTTTTGAATCAAGGACTAAGGCTCCAAGAATTTTTTTTCTTTTTTTCTTTCCCTTTTTCTCTCCATGGCCGAAGGCCTTTTCTTGTTCTTGCTCTTGATTTTTTTTTTGTTTTCTTCTTTCTCTCCAATTTCTTAAACTAAAAATGAAGACTTCTCTCATATATATATATATATATATTTCTTCCAAATCATGTGAGGGGCACATGCCCTCTCTCTAGAGATTTCCTTAAATTTCTAGGAAAAGATGACTTATTTTGTCATCTCTTTTATTTTGTCACATGGCCAATATGGCCCCTCTTTGGAACTTTCATGAACCTTGTGTGAAATTACCGTTTTGCCCCTAGCCTTCCACATTATTCCCATGATGCCACTTTGCAAATTTGCCTTTTTACCCTTAGCCTTTCTCAATATTTTCATACTACCAATGTTATAAATAATACTCCTAACAATGTACATTAAAATAACTTGAAAATGATCTTATCCTTAACTATATATCGAACGTGAATAACAATAAACTTTCAAAATTCCAATTTTTGCCCTTGCCTTCTTCCATATTTCCGCATCAATATTTTTCATGAACAACATACATATTGAATAACATCAAAATATTGCCCCATCTCTAACTAATCACAATCATTTCAAACTTTCCGAATATACAAAAATGCCGGATATAACATCCTCCCCCCCTTTAGAACATTCGTCCTCGAATGTTGAATCTACCGCGTGGGGAAACATAATAAGTTGGGGAGGCCCATGTGCCAACTACATACTCGTATTTGTTCAGGGCGCTTGTGAGGGCATTCATCTTCCGACTCCTGCTTCTTCCTTTGCCATTCTCCGATATTACCGTATTAGGGCTATTTGGAATCTTTATTAGTCTAACGGCTCGTACAATCTCAAATAAGATATATGGCGAACATAATCTTCATCAGAACCAGAAGATCAGACGGATGTCAGACGGAGTCATATCCGGAATTAGAAGTACAAAAGCATAGCATACGTTATATCAAGCGCATTCGTAATCGAGACAGACGCACGGGGAGCATATCGGGCAAACCCATAATCGAGTCAGATGTACTGAACTATATCGGATAGATCCGTAGTCAGAGTCAGACGTATGGAAGTATGCCAAACAGATCCGTGATCAGAGTCAGACGGACAGAGATATATCGGACAAATTTGTAATCAGAGTCGGACGTACAGAGGTATGTCGGACAAAAACGTATTCAGATTCGGAAATACAGAGGCATACTAGACAGAGCTTCATCAAAATCGGAGGTGCAGAAGTATGACATACAGAATCATGATCAGAGTCAGACCACTTTCATTAATGCTTCAGGGACTTACGGAAATTTCCCTGTCACGTTTCACTTCTCGCTTGCTTACAGACTTATTCTTCCCATTTCTACACAAATTATTTCCTACTTCGCTTGTCGGCTCCCTTGAAGGCTTTACTTAATCATATTTCTTATCCTTAATCCCTTCCAATATCTCTATTTCTTATCTCTTTCCGTTAACTCCTTTTCTTTACCGACCTAATCGTCCCGTTCTACGCGTCCTCTTAAGGTCTACGGTCACCCTGCATACTCTAATTCCCTTCAGGTTACTCCAACTGCCCCTTTACCCCTTATGTCTAAATTTCATAAAATTTTCAAAATACTTCCCAGGGGGGTCACCCATCCTGAAATTTCTCTCACTTCAGCACGCTTAACCTTGAGACTTTAATGAAATCGGGTGCGTTAATGCCAATATGGTCGCGTCCATCTCACCGCACAACCTTCATTACATATCCTAGAGTACGTCGGAGCCTTACCAGATTTCAAAACGTCCTCACAGCACATTTTACCAGCTTTCTGATCGATACATTCCTATTCGTCACAATTCCTTTTCCTCATACGCTTATCTTAATCATATCACTTTATCCAACCCGCCTTTACCCTTTCTAGATCATCGCCTAGTAGCACAAATCCATTCCAAATTTCCTTACTACCTTATTTCCACCGACGTCTTATTTCTTTGTTTCACCATTCATTCCACGCTTAACTTATTCCTAGAGGGCGTACCGTACTTTACAGACTTAGTCAACTTTCATCGCTACCATTAACATGACTTTTTCGAAATATCTTCCAAACTTATATCTCATTCTCGTATTATTTCCGTAAAAATTTGGCGAGTTTCCTCTTCGTATTTCTTATTATCCCAAACACTCGCGCGTGTAGAGATACCAACAGTGCCTCACAGGGCCATCATCATATATACATACGTATCATATCGTATCATAGCCGCACAAGGCTAATAATTTCAAGTAAAAATATGAAGATGGCGAAACTTACCTTACATACATAGCTCAAATGGCACCGGTGGCATTTTCTTATTTTCCTTCCTTTTCGATTTTTCAACTTTATATTCCGATCATACTTCAAATGACTTCCCCAACGTACCTCTTTCATACCATTTATTACCTATGTACTGTATAGCTTCTAATATTATCAGTCACCATCTTCTGTCGATACCGTTCTTCGACTGAAATCAAAGGTTAGTAAAAGGGAATTCATTTCCTACGGCTGGCTCTATCGCACGATCTAAGATCCAAAGAAAAGGTAACATCCTAGATGTCCTGTAGCCTCCTGTTTATAGATGTGGTGCACAACACACCGATAAACAAGACACTACGAGACACGGCACCGTAGACATTCCGAGGACAAACCGCTCTGATACCACTTTTGTCACGACCCAGCCCCGTGGGCCGTGACTGGTGCCCTACTTAGGCACCCAAACAAACTTACGAACCAGATTGTCATATTAGGGCATATCCAGATTAAACAGACATTATACGTACCGATAACTGATAGCAGACATCACACAAATACTGAAGCGAATGCTATCCCAAGCGGTCGCCCGTGCAGAATCATCATATCAAAATCAAAGCTGGCGGAAAGCACATCGCCCAGACATACACATACATACAGACATGCGGGCCATATCGGCCATAGCAACATCGGGGCCGCTTAAGGATGCAAATCATAATCATATACGAACAAACCGGACCCACGACCCACAAATATGACTACAGGCCTCTACAAACAAAACAGAACATACGAACATATGACGGGACAGGGCCCCGCCATACCCGAATAGTCATAAATATACAGAGTATGCATAACAGAAGATATATACCAAAATATGGGCTCCGGATCTAGGAGAGCACTCCAAAGTAGCAGAATGGGTAGCCTAAACCGGAGGATCGCCCAATCAAATGTCCGTACTCGGCGGCATGAAACGCGACCCCGAAGAAAGAAAGGGGGTCAAGTACGAAAGAAGTACCGAGTATGTAAAGCGTGAGGTACAAATCCAAAACATGGCCGGAGTCGAAGATACCGAACAAATACGAAGTAACAGATCAAACCCGTGCGGAATGCAAATGTACGTAATGCAAATAAAAGTCATGCATAAGGCTCAGAACGTGGTCACCCCCGACGCCGGTGCCACAACACATCATACTCCGAAGTTTTCAAATCTCCGTACATCTCCGAACACATCATAACATCACACACATCAAATCATCGTAAAATATCAGATGCCATATCACATCATAACACCATAAACGGTAACCGGCCCTATGGCGAGGTCTCGAAAACCGTAACACATCATACTGCCGAATATGTCATAATGCGCACGATCACAGAACCGGCCCGGGTACCGGCGAACGAAGTCCTAATAATTGGCACGAGCAGAGTAGTGCAGAAACCGTATGCAAATTTAAAAGTAAATTCCAGGTCTTGACACATAGTTTTATATATATATACGTTGGTATCGAGAAGGCTCAAAATGAGTATCGAGTTAATCGTAACTAACATACCAAAGTTACGGACTTTTAATTTATCAATTTTTCGAAAAACACATCGTAAGTCATTTTTGGAAAAATTTAGTGTCGTTCATAGTAATGAGGAATATTCAAATAACATTATAGGGCATTTCAAACGGACTTTAGAGTCATAGGCAAACGTTTCCTTCTCATATCGTACGGAAATGAATCAAACAAATCAAATAAGGGAAGTATCGGGACTTGCGGGCCCACCTCGGGTCAAGTCGGGGCGAACATAAATTTCAAACATTAGGCTCCCTAAGGTCATCCATAAGAGTTTCGGAGCGATTCAAATACATTTGCGAAAATTACAAAGGTTTAAGCATTCCTTTAACCAAATATAAGGATTATAGTTCAATTGCGCTGAATGAATAGTATACCAAATCAAACTCGGATTTCTAAGAGCAGAATTATCCCCGAGGTTCCGATCTTAACCTAGTAGGACTAGGACATGCCAAAAGAAGAAAAGATAGGCTTTACATACCTTGCACACTCCTTATGCTCGCTTAAACTCAAATCCCGTTTGCTTCAGAATCTACAATTGGTCAAAGTTACCAAACATAAGTCACATGCCTTTGAAAGTTAATTCTTGGCCCTTATTTATCTTACAAAAATTTGGGCAGCATCTCCCCTATAAATCCAACATCCCCGAGAATTAAACTCGGCCAAAATAACAACAACCAATCCAACAACAACATCAACCACATCAATAATCGAATTAAAACGCATTCTAGCACGAATAGTATTACTTTCTTCATAATGCAATAACTTCCATTCTAACTTCCCACTTTCAATCTAATACTAACATTTTCATATTTATCTACTAATTCAAGACCATTCAAATACAATTCGAACACATTTCTCATTATTCTACAAAATATACCAAACCTCCATCAAACCATAATCCATCCAAAACTTCCAATTTTTAACATAAATTTCCATAACGCATTTTTGTCTTCCAACTTCATTAACAACAATCATAATTTGTGTCTTACCACTTCCATCTCCATATTTACATAAACTTCAATAAAATTGCATAATTTCCTACCACAACCTTACAACAATTTTTTTTCCACAATAACAAGAACCATTAACCTTCTATTTACTTCATAATGCCATAACAACATAATTAACATACTAAACAAATTCAATAGACTCTTCTCCACATAGGGCACTCACGGCCACACATGCACATGCACATACACCACACGGCCATGCACACACACACACACCATAATTTCATGATTTCCATTCAATTCCATTCACTCTAACATCCATAACTCTTCTACAACATAAAAGGAACATGAAACCTTACCTTTTCTTAATTTCTCCACTTGCCACCAAGATCACTTTCTTGCCAAGATATTTGTATCACTTTGTAGAGAGTCTTGAACTTAATAAGAATCCAATAAGAAACAAATTTTTGAATCAAGGACTAAGGCTCCAAGAATTTTTTTTCTTTTTTTCTTTCCCTTTTTCTCTCCATGGCCGAAGGCCTTTTCTTGTTCTTGCTCTTGATTTTTTTTTTGTTTTCTTCTTTCTCTCCAATTTCTTAAACTAAAAATGAAGACTTCTCTCATATATATATATATTTCTTCCAAATCATGTGAGGGGCACATGCCCTCTCTCTAGAGATTTCCTTAAATTTCTAGGAAAAGATGACTTATTTTGTCATCTCTTTTTTTTTGTCACATGGCCAATATGGCCCCTCTTTGGAACTTTCATGAACCTTGTGTGAAATTACCGTTTTGCCCCTAGCCTTCCACATTATTCCCATGATGCCACTTTGCAAATTTCCCTTTTTACCCTTAGCCTTTCTCAATATTTTCATACTACCAATGTTCATAAATAATACTCCTAACAACTCGTACATTAAAATAATTCTTGAAAATGATCTTATCCTTAACTTGCCACGACTACCCCAAAGTATCCGAACGTACAAAGTACGGGCGATAACAATAAACTTTCAAAATTCTAATTTTTGCCCTTGGCCTTCTTCCATATTTCCGCATCAATATTTTTCATGAACAACATACATATTGAATAACATCAAAATATTGCCCCATCTCTAACTAATCACAATCATTTCAAACTTTCCGAATATACAAAAATGCCGGATATAAAATCCTCCCCCCCTTTAGAACATTCGTCCTCGAATGTTGAATCTACCGCGTGGGGAAACATAATAAGTTGGGGAGGCCCATGTGCCAACTACATACTCGTATTTGTTCGGGGCGCTTGTGAGGGCATTCATCTTCCGACTCCTGCTTCTTCCTTTGCCATTCTCCGATATTACCGTATTAGGGCTATTTGGAATCCTTATTAGTCTAACGGCTCGTACAATCTCAAATAAGATATATGGCGCTTGGAGTGCTCCGTTGTTCCGGAGCCTAGACTTTTTGTCACGACCCAACCCCGTAGGCCGTGACTAGTGCCCGAATTGGGCACCCAAACACATTCATAAATCTGAATCGCAAACAGATGGCTTATACAGACATACATATCAAACGCTGTCTCAGATTATATCAAACTATCTCAGACACATCTCAAACACAACCATATATATATCAGAAGCCGACAAGGCTATCATATGGCGCAACGGCCCAAAACATATACAAATGCAAGCCGACAAGGCTGCCACGGCGAATGGGATCGCCCAGAACATAACATATACAAACACAACTGTGCAGGATAGGCATAACCCACATATATGTGTCCACGTACACTAGGACATGACAAAACGTAATCATATGACGGGACGGGGGCCCCACCGTACCCCTAAACAAATATATACAAATGCAAACGAACGAATATATACCAAAATGTAGGCTCCGGGAATAAGAGGAGCACTCCAAACAAAGAAGAGGGTGTCCTAAATCGGTGGATCACCGAATGCAGCATCCGTACCGCGTGCATGAAACGCGACCCCGAAGAGCGGGTCGGATTTAAATATGTACCGAGTATGCAAAGCGAGAAGATATAGTAAACAAATCGAGTCATAATCGACGATACGAAGTACGTAAAGTAAATGTATTTCCAAAATATCAAAATGTTTACTTTCAAAATACAAATCATGCATAGGGCTCAGAAAATATGGTCGCCCGCCCGTCGATGGCACTATAACACAGCATAACACCAGAAGGTTTCAAATCTCCATATCCCCGTCACACATCATAACACAACATAACGCCATACACAGCATAACACCAAATGTAAGCGGAACCCGGCCCTCGAGCGAGGATCTCGGTGAACCATAAACACAGCATAACACCGAAGTATATCATAGTGCGCACGACAACAGACCCGGCCCGGGACTCGGCGAAAGAGATAACAGAATGCACGAACGGAGTCGTGAGTAACCATATGCATAAAATCATTATCATAGACTCAAGTGATAAGTAAAATGACCATACTTAGAAATCGGAATAATAACCAAATCAAATTCTTTCAAAAGTCGTTAGGATTGCAAAAAGAAGAGTCGCGGGACCCACGGACGGGGGTTGACCCGAGCCGGGCCCGCCTATGGAAAACATACTCATCATACATCATACAATCTCCTACGAGCATATCGAGGCAATCCGAGCCTTTCTGTGAAAGATACGGGCGTTCGTAGTTACTTTAACTCTTTAAAAGCCAAACTTTTATGCAAAAGTTGAAAATCAAATATTTCAAAGGCATAAAGGCCAATATTTCATCATATCAACATACGAATTCCAAGGAACGAATAAGAGTCATAAACATGCTCGGATTGCGAGAATCGAATTTCCTCGAGGCTCGTGTCATAGCCTACTCATAACTAAGGCATGCCAAAAGAAGAAAGGATTGAGCTTTACATACCTCAAACGCTCTCCAAGCTACTCCAAACTCAAGCTAATGTCAACCTACGTCTCAGGCTGCCCAAGGTCCACAAATACGTCATAATATGCCAAACATTAGCTATGGACGTTTAGGCATTTAATTCCAATCTAACACTTAGTTCTATAGAAATTTGGGCAGCATTTCCCCTATAAATAGACCAACCCCGAGAATTTAACTCGGCCAAGTCAACAACAACAACCAACCTAGCAACATCAATAACCAATTCACAACACATTCTAGCATTAAATACCCTTTCTACATAACTCAACAACATTCATTATATTCAATTCAACGGCTTACCTTCAAGCCAACATCAACGCTTATACATTCAAATACTAACCCGAACCCCTACCAACAATATTCAAAGACATTCTAAGCAATTCATACAACATTTCCAACATCCCAAATAATACTCCAACTCACCCGAAAACAGCCCCCAACCCGAGAGCACATCCATGACACATCCCTCACTTCCAAATCATGATTTGCACCAACAATCCACATTCTAACAATGTCATTCTCTTAAATATAAAAATTACATTAAATACACATGATTCTCCAAATCAGCCCATACAATTACAACATCAATCTTGAGTCATTAAACTCTCATTTCCAACATAGAATTCATAACGACAACAACTAAAATACTAACAACAATTTGTTCATTCTCAATCTACACAAAAGGGGACCTATTCGGCCAACACCATACAAACACATATAGATGATTTTCATTCTTTTCTTCACACTACACAACTAAACATGCTACATAATATCATTTCATCATCCCAACACAATCCACACACCTACACGGCCAAACCTCATACACATGGCCTCAACTCCAACATACTATATTTCATGAATTTTATCCATTTTAACATACTACAACATGCATACAACATTCATAACACATAAAACATGATCAATTCTTACCTTTCTTCTTCAACTTCACAAATAGGCTAGGGTTTGCAAGGATGAAAACTAGCGGGTTGATCGCCCCAACAACACTTCCACGCTACTTAGGGACCTCCAATTAGTGGTTTTGCATCAAAGAAATAATTTTGGGATGGCTAATTTTTTACTTGATTTTTCCTCTTCTTGGCCGAGAGGTTCAAGGTGTTGTTCTTCAACTTCTATTTTTTTCTAAGTGTTGGAAATGAATAAAGATGACTTAGAAGTCATCTTTTAAGCCTCCACAAGAGTTGCACATGTGTTCATGGCCCACACTCATGTGTTGGAGCAATTAAAATTGGACACAAAATGGGTGGGAGCCACCTCCACACCACACGGCCAACATGGCTATTTTTGCATGATTTGCAACTTCCAATTATTCCAATTTTGGTCCCAAATTTTCCTAAATGTTCCATGTCAACAATTTCATGAACAACTTATGTCTCAAAACAAAATCGAAGGTCAAAAATCCCGACTTTGTATCCCGGAATGGTTTGTCCCTAACTTACCATAGTTAAACCGGATTGTCCCAATGTACCAAATACGGGTTCTAACACTTTTGGCACAGATCTGCTGATATATGTATATGTTTATTCAGGGGTACGGCGGGGCCCTGTCCTGTCATATGTTACTGTTGATACTCTTAGAGGTCTGTAGACATATGTGTGGGTTGTATATAGATATTGTCCAGCTGTGTTAGTATGACTTATGTTTTGGGACGTTCTCATTCGTAGTGGCAGACTTGTCGGCTTGCGTATATCTATATGTTTTGGGATGTTGTACGTAGTGGCAACCTTGTCGGCTTGCATATATATAGTTGGGATGTTCCCTTTTTATTATTGACCTTGTCGGCCATGTCATCGTTTATCTGTTGATGGTTGTGACTCCTCAGGAGACAGGTTGCGTTGATATATATATATATGTGACAGTTCTGAGATAACGTTCTCTTTTTGTAAGTTTCATATTATGTTTAGATATGGATTGATTATAGCTAACAGGTGTATACACGAGTGTCCAGCTCGGACACTAGTTCCGGCCTACGGGGTTGGGTCGTGACAATCAATTTTGAGCTTACTGCAACTATTATATGATCGAGGAGCCACCATTTGACGGGCTGTAGAATATTATATGGTCCGTCTAATTGGACGTCAAACAAGTTTCTCCGACGAACTTGTTTCCTTCGATTCGTTTAATACGAAACCTTAAGATATATGCTAAAAATTTGTTAAAAGTATTCCTTAACCTTATAGGGGTTTCATGGCCTCTTTGGGCTTACATTAGTTTACTTACAATGCGAATGACGCAAAAATTTACAAGGTGTAATAGATGTGAGATTCCAGTTGCCACTTAGGAATATAATGTAAGCGAACTGTTTCTTACTTATAAAAGAAGTCAATCCTATTAGAAGGCACTAGATGAGGAGTTATAATGGAGGAAAACAAATGGAGAGGTAAGGGTGGAACATTATATCTTTAGCATGAACATAGTCCTTACACATCATCGGACACATATAATATTACAGGTTTTATATGACCTAGCCGCCTATAGGGTTTTAATGAGTGGAAGTTTAGTCCCTAGCAGATTAAGTAAGCCCTTATACTTAGTCATGCAGCCTAACCATCTAGTAGGTTGCAATGAATGGAAGGTGAAGTCCTAAAATACCAAGTCAGTGAGCTTACAAACCTTGTTAAACTCGAGGGTGAACTACTGTGAGCTCACAAACCTCGTGTAGTGATCCTTAGTTGTATCAACACGAAGCTATAGTGTTAGAACAATATAGAGCTGGTTCAACGGGGGATATTGTCAACATAGGAGCAATGGCCAATTGGAAGATCTGATCCAGAACTGAAAAAGATTGAAATAAGCTAGTCAAAATGTACATAAAGATATATGAAGCTACTATGTGTTGGACATTATCAAAAAGGGAAAATTGTTGAGTAGCTGTTGGCTCAATGATCATGAGCTTACAATGAAGTTTTGATGATTTGAAAAATAATGTACCTCAAAGGAGACATAAGGAAGGATTCAATTGAAGAACCAGACATCCCAATAGATCTCCAAGGGATTCAGTGAAGCAGTCATATCAACAAAGGAACCGATCCTTACTTTGCAATTAAAGACTAGAAGCTGTTTTATCCCGACGTTAAAAAAGATAAAATATTGACTGATTTCTATTCGGTGAAGAGTTGTATTTCAAGTTATGGAAATATTTCCATAAAGTACCATAAGTTGATCAACATGGAATTAGCATTGAAGTAGAAGATAATAGCCGACACGCATACAAGGAAAGAAAGGAAGATCCAAGTCAAACAAGGTTTGGTTTTCGGGTACAATTAATGAAACCCAAACTTGGATGGATTCAACTATTCAAGGTGGGAACTACTTCTATATAAACACATCATGAATAATATTTGGAGCTTAAACACAGCCACAAAGCACAATATTCTAACTGGAGGCTTAAGTGAGTACAATCAACACTTAGTCTTAGAAGAGCCAACTGCACAACAACGAAGAACCTGAGCTTATCATGAAATTATCATTCAGTGCTTTAGTTTTCCTAGGTTAGGTACTGTTATGGTCCCATCTATTTATCTTTGCAAGTATCGTGTAATAGGTGTTCATTGGTTAAACATTAAATTGTGATTTAGGTGGACTGTTCAAGGAATAGATCCGAAGCTTATCGTAATTGTTAAAGTGCTCATGTTTTAGTGAAAGGAAATTTGGTAAATCCTATAACAGATAGGTCTTGCTTTTTGAGTCCCTTGAGCAAGGAGTTTTTCACGTGAAATTCTTGTGTTGATTTTACTTTTCGTACATTATCTTCTTCCTTGATTGCTCTAAGAATCAGATTCTTAGAGTTCACAAGAGTAGCCCGATCCTAACATGACTAATTTCCTCATTTATTTGTCACTTGAGCTCAATGGATCATGCCATAAGTGCATACCAGTTGTCACGACCCAACCCCGTAGGCCGCGACTAGCGCCCGAGCTGGGCACTCGTACACATCTGTCCGCTATAATCATACCATAGCAAACATAACAGGATCTTAAACATACAGAAAAGCACGGCGTCGCGTATACATATATACATATCGTACATACAGCCTGGGAACATTCAAACCACAAACACAACTGTACAGTGACTACCCACAACCCACACATATGTCTACAGACCTCTAAGAGTAACATGGAATCATATGACGGGACAGGGCCCCGCCGTACCCCTGAATAAACATACACATATACAACAAAAGAGTCTGTACCAAAATATGGGCTCCGGAACGAGGGAGCACTCCAAGGCAGCTGAACAGGAATCCTAAGCCGGCGGATCACCAAATCGTGTATCTGTACCTGCGGGCATGAAACGCAGCCCCCGAAGAAAGGGGGTCAGTACGGAATATGTACTGAGCATGTAAAGCATGGAATACAGTAACCAGAATCGTACTGAAGTGAGGAGTATGGAACATGAGTACAGTAACCAGAAACCACAAGGCTTACCTTTGAAACACAAATCATGCATGTCCATGTCATAAACATGAGTAAATAATCATCATATACATATGCATATACATAACGTGTCCCGGCCCTCTAGTGAGGGACTCGGTGAGTAAAGTCATCATATACATGTACATATAGCGTGTCCCGGCCCTCTAGTGAGGGACTCGGTGAATGGAATCATCATATGCCATCCTGGACACTATCCCCATATCATCACATCATCATAACATCATATATATATATATATATATATATATATATAGCGTGTCCCGCCCTCTAGTGAGGGACTCGGTGAACAATGCGAGTGAGTGTGTGCACGAATGCGTGTCCGGCCCGGGACTCGGTGAAAGACATATTGAGCTTTGCACGAGCAGAGTAGTGAGAAACCACATGCACATAAATCATCCTTAAGACTCGATGAATAATTAAGTAGTCGACGCTCGGGAGAATAAATGGAATTCATGTTAAGTTCTTTCAAAACCAAGTCATTAGGACTATACAAAGGAAAATCTCGGGGACCACGGATGTACATCAACCAATCCGGGCCCACCCATGAAAGTGAAAGTCATTATACGTTATAGGATCATTTACGAGCAAATCAAAGCAATCCGGTTCTGTCTATGAAGGTTACGGACATTTTTAAACATAAGCCCCTTTAGGAACAAAACCGTTTATACAACATTTCAAATCCAATCATATCAAAGACATAAACACCATATTACTACCACATTAAGGATACCAATATTAAGAGATGAATACGAATCGTAAACATGCTTGGATCGTAAGAATAGAGTTACCCCGAGGATCGTGTCATAGCTTACTTACACTAGGACATGCCAAAAGAAAGGAAGGGTAAACTTTACATACCTCGTCCGCTTCCTAAGCTAGTCCAAACTTAAGTCTCGGGCTGCCCGCGATCTATAACAACAACATTAAACACCAAACATTAGCTATAGATACTTAGGGATTCCAATCCCAAACTACCACTTTGTCTACGGAAATTCGGGCAAAGATTTCCCCTATAAACTCAACAACCCCGAGAATTCAACACGGCCAAAATCATCAACAACAACACCAACAACCATATTAACAACATCAATAATAAATTCAAAATGCATTCTAACATTTGTAACTCTTTCTACATACTTCAACATTTCATTATATTCAATCCAACTACTCACATTCAAATCACCATCAATGCTCATACGTTCAATTACTAATCCGAACCCATTCAAACAAGTTTCAAGAACACTTTAAACAACCCGCACAATATTTCAAACAACCTAAACAAAATACCATTTCACCCGAACCATCCCAAACCCGAGAACAACAACATCAACACAACCCTCTCTTCCAAATTCATGAATTACACCAACAATCCACACGTTAACAATGTCATTCTCTTAAATATAAAAATCTACATGAGGATCACATTGGCCACTAAAACAGCCCACAACACTTTCAACTTCAATTTGAATCATTAAACTTCCATTATCAACATAGAATCCACACAACAACAACAACCAAAACGCTAAATAAAACTAGTTCATTCCTTGTCACACAAGATGACCTATGTTCGGCCATCACCACACACACATATTTTAATGATTCTCATCCAATTCAACACACTAAAACAACCAAACATGCTAAATAGAATTAATTCATCACTCCCACACAACATTACATATACACGGCTACATACACAATATCCCATACTCACGGCTCAACTTCAACACGCCATATTTCATGAGTTTCATCCATTTTTGCATACTACAACATACATAAACCATCCATAACATATAAAAACAAGATTAAACCTTACCTTTCTTCTTAACTTCACAACTTAGCTAAGGTTGGCAAAGGATGAAAACGAGTGGCTTGATGGCTCAAACAACAACTCCACGTTAACAAGGACCCTTCAATTAGTGGGTTTCCTAGAAGAAATTATTTTTTTTGATGAAGATTTTTGGTCTTCAACTTTTCTCCTCCATGGCCGAATGGCCTTTGTTCTTCATTCTCCAAGTTTCTTGATTTTTCTAAGTGGAAGGTGATGAATAATATGATCAACATGTCATCTAATTTCACACATATTAAGCTTCCATGTAGCCATGGCCCACACCTCATGTGGCCGGCCACATGCCCCTCTTTTTCTTTTTCTTTTTCTTTTTCTTTTTCTTTTTCTTTTTTTTTTCTTTTTTTCCATTTTCATGGACTAATTACTTTCCTAAAAATAACTTTTGACCCCAAATTTTCCTCAATATTCCATGCCACAAAGTCATAAGCAACTCATGTCTTAAAATAAAATCGTAGTTAAAGTCTCGACTTCGTATCCCGGAATAGTTTTGTCCATAACTTATCATGGTCAACTCAGATTGTCCCAATGTACGAAATTGTTATGTCCCGTATCTTTACATAGGGACATTATAAAGCTAAGTGCGACAAGTTAAAGACAAAGCGGTTTTAGTGGTTCCGTGAGGTTTTCACCTCCCGATTTCGTTTCTATGCACAAGTTGCCTATGGATTTCGTTTGGTATAAGAGAATTATTGGATAATAAGGATTAATTAACCAAGATTGGATGACTAAGTGAGATTAAGAACTTAATTACACTATTAGTGAAGCCTAAGTGGCCGTGTGGGCCCCACTTGTGAATTGGCCAATTCTTATTGGCTAAAGGCTTGGGTGGGACACATGTCCACCCCATGAACTGCATATATATACTAAAATGCTGATTCACACTTCAACTACTAAGTCATTTCATCTTCACAAGCCAAAAGAAATTAAGAGATAGAGAGGGAGAGTCTCGGCCATAGCTGGCCGAGAATGAGCTGCTCCAATTGAAAAAAAAAATCAGTTTTCCAAGAAAATTAACTCCTCATCAAGTGTATAAGAACGTGTAGTAGTTGTTGGGAAGAGACAAGGAGGTGTAGCATTCAATAGAGTTAAAGATTCGGCCAAGTTTGAAGGACAAATTGCAAGGTAAGCATGATCATTGTTCTTGTGTTGTATGAAGAATTGAATGTATATAATTCATGCATGTGGTTGTTGGATTGTTGTTGTGGTTGAATTTGAGGTTGAGCCGTGAGCTTGGTGAAGCAAGGGGTGGTTCCATTTTGCATGTATTGTTGGTAAATAAATGTATGTCAACATATGTAATTGAACAAGATTGTAGAAATTGGTTTATGATGTGCATGTTAGAATGGGTCGTTCTCTTAAAGTTTGAATGAGCCATGTGTTGTAGATTTGAATGGAATTATGTTTGGTTTTCTTGTACATGTATTGGAAATGGATTGAAGGTGTTGTAGTGTGGATAAATGAGTGAAAATCATGGAGTTGTAGGGATGGCATTGAAACCGTGTAAGGGGGCTATTTTAGGGGAGTTTATGGACTGTTTTGTGCCAAGTTTTGATTGTTGTTGTTATGCACATTGTGGTATATTGCATGTATGTTGAATATGTGAATTAAGTTGTTAATGAAACAAATCATGTTGAGGTGTATAGGCAGTCCAAAACCGTGGACTGTTTTGGGTACTAGAAGTGAAGTAATGTTGTTGAATGTTGTTATGAACATGTAGTAAAAGTGAAATGGTATTGTTGTATGGGCTGTTTGGCCGTGAGTTGGGACTGAATAGAATGATATACAAGCTGTCCAAAGTCCCCTAAGTCATGTTAAACAAGTTTGGAATGATATAAGAAAGAATGATTAGTAATGTTAGCTTGTAGCACTAGTTGGTTTGTATGCGAACGAAACGTCGTCTAAATGTTTGAAAGGAATTGTGAGCGTCAGAGTGCGTGTTAAATCCTTTGTAAACTAATTGTAGCTCTTGATATCTTGATATAGGATAAGTGTTGTTGGGCAGCAAGTACAAGTTATTATACGACTAAACGCTAAAGGTACGTAAAGCCTACTCCTTCCTTCTTTTGGCATGTTCTAGACGTAAGTAAGATATAATCCGAGCCTCGGGGTAACTCCACTCTCTAACTCCTAGTATGACATGTGATTGTTATTCATCCTTAATGTTGAAAATGTTGGAATGGTCGAGTTATGATCTCGCTATCTATTACATGATTGACTTGTATGTAACGTATAGGAGTTCTTTTTTCTTAAAAGGAATTGCATAGGTATGTTGGGTTTTTATCAAATGTAACATGCTAGGGTGATACATGTACATGAATCTTGAAACGTTCCTCAATGTAGTTTATAATGGTAATTGGAAAGAATTTAATGTGATTAGTGTCCTGATGTCCGAGAACTGATTTAGTTTACTGTTCATTGAGTCTCAAAGATGTTTTACTTTTATGTGGTTGCTTATTATTCTGCTCGTGCTTACCGCTATATCCTTCACTGAGTCCCGGGCCAGGGTACGTTCTCGTGCGCACAACTATTATACTATTCACCGAGTCTCTCACTAGAGGGCCGGGACACGTTATATATATATATATATATATATATATATATATATATATAATGATGATGATGATATGATGATTTGGAGATGGAGGCCGTGAGGGCATATATTCCTTATTACCGAGTCCCTTACTAAAGTAGGGACACGAATATGTTTATGTTTATGATGTTGTGATTATAAATACCGAGTCCCTTACTAAAGGGCCGGGACACGTTATATATGTTATATACGTAATGATTATGCGCTTTTGATTATAAAACACTATATTGATATTGATTTGAGAACGATACAGATGAAATATGTTCAAAGGCAAGTTTTTTTTTTGAAACTCTGATTGTTGCATTGAATCCTATTCACCTTGTCATAGATACGATTCTCTTTACTTTGTTTCATGCTTTATATACTCAGTACATATTCCGTACTGACCCCCTTTCGGGGGGCTGCGTTTCATGCCGCAGTGCGTACGCTCGTTTCGGAGATCCGCCGGCCTAGGATATCTACTCGGCTATTTCGAGTGCTCCTTTGTTCGGAGCATAGTTTCGTGGTATAGCCTTTTGATATGTATATATGTTGTTGTTCGGGGTACGGCGGGGCCCGTCCCGTCATATGATGTCGTTGTCACTCTTAGAGGTCCGTGGTCACATGTGTGGGTCTATGTGTAGTTGATGTTTTGTTGTGTGGACATGACTTGTGTTTGGGGCGTACCCATTTGTAGTGGCGCCCCTTGCGCCCGCGTAGATATATGTTTATTATGGATTTGTGTATGAAGGTAGCCTTCTCGGCTTATGTTTTGTTGGGACGTTCCCCTATATATATATGACAGCCTTGCCGCTTTTGTGCGGTATTAAGTCGTTAAAGGTTGTAACTCTTTCGGGAGCTAGGTAGCTTTGATATGCATTGTTGTCTTTATACTTATAACAGTTCGTGCATGCTAGTAGTGTATGACTATAGATAACAAGTGTATACGAGTGTCCAGTTCGGGCACTAGTCATGGCCTATGGGGTTGGGTCGTGACAGAAATACGGGATATAACATCCTTCCCCCCTTTAGAACATTCGTCCTCTAATGTTCAACTAATCGCATAAGGTCTTATAAGGATCTCGGGGGTTTCCTTTATTACCATAGCATGCAATCTCATCTACCAATCATATTTTGCCTACATCTCCTCTTCGGCTTCTCGAGTCATCTCCTCCCCGTTGTCGTTCCGCCACAATACCTTAACAGGAGCCACGTCTTTAGTACGCAACCTTCTTGCCTCACAAACGATGTAATAAGGTCCAATACATCTTCGGGTTAAACTTCTCCTTCTTGTCAAATCTCATCACACCTTTCATGGGTGATATCTTCAAGCACACCCACTCGCCAATCTGGAATTCTAAGTGTCGACGCCGATTGTCGTCATATGGTGTCTGTCTTCTTTGAGCCGCTAATAGCCGTCACTCGCTTTAACTATCATTAGCGATATAATTCTGAAAGAGTTCGATATATAAATTCACCCTCCTTTCGTAACTAGCTAGCTCTGACCGGCTTGCTTAAACCATCTTATAGTCTCCCTCTACTCAACTTAGATCGTAGTATCATTAGCGAACAACCCCATTGCCCACATCTTAGCCTCTAATTCAGCACAGCAGTGTTACCTTTCACAATGTCTCTGTCTGGCGCTTGCATTTCTCGTGCCCGCTTCCCCCCTTTAGGGGTGTACTTATATTATTGCCTGATTATATTTGCCCTGTGTCCGCATTTCTCAATCTTAATTAGGCGGCACTTTCTTTCTTTTCCAAATATCGTTGTGTTAGTACTTCCCAAGCTTAACCCCGTATATACACCCGTAACATTTGTGCCATTCATTTTTCTTTTCACTTGAACCGCATTACCTCGTCCGATTTATGCCTTCCATATACCGCTACGTTGGTGCCGGACTACACATATCTGCTGACATAGCCATTACGGGATATCATATGCATACCTATATAAACATAATTACTACTACCTTGCTTACAAAATATTCCCAAACGCTATTCAAACTCACCCTAATTCTACAGCTGTAACGCACCTTCTTTCTCTTCACCGATTTAGTCCACCTCGACCTACGCGACCTCTTAAGGCTTCCGCCCACTCTATATATTCTAGTTTCCCTTAGACTACTCTAGCTTCCCATTTGGCTCTCCTGTGGGTGACTTTATAGGATTTTTAGTAAACTTCCCAGGGGGTCACCCATCCTGAAATTTCTCTCACCCCAGCACGCTTAACCTTGGAACTCCGGCGAAATACGATACCTTAATACTAGTATGATCGCGTCCACCTCACCGCACGACCTCCATCACATAATCCGGAGTAAATTGAAGTCTTAACAGATTTTCAAAGCGCTCCCATAGCACAATTACTATTTTAGCCCTTTTTCAATCCTAAATATTCACTTTTCACCTATGGGTCCGACTGCTTTCCATCCTAGACTTCCAGGTCCGCAATGATAGGGAACACACCGTATTCGCCGTGACTTATAAATATTTGGCTATCGGCCTTTGAATTTCTGCTTACGCTATTAAATAACACTTATACAGCAAATACACATATATAAAAATATAAATTCCAATAAGGATTCATATACCGTAGCCGCACGGTGACGCCTCCGATCCCGTTCTACTCGCCAAAGCATAGATGCGGTTCTAAGGACCTAATCGGGACTCCGCCACGACCACTATCGCGGCCCGGCGGTGTCGACGTACCTTGCCCCGTAGGGGCGCGCGCTACGAAGAAGATGAACCGAAGAATCGACCCGATGGGGCCGGGCCGCACCACCTCGGGCTACCCCATACGGACACTCCCTCATGATATGGCCTTGACGGCCGCAAGCAAAACAAGCACCTGTAACATAACGGCACTCCCCCGGATGGCGCCTGCCGCACTGAGGGCACTGAGGCATAGATGGCCTCGACTGACTCGAACTCCCATGCACCTGTGAACCTGAAACCCTGGAGCTCTGACCAGCTCCTGAATACCCTGTACTATCCGGTCTCCTATCCGTGAACCGTGGAGGTGTACCGTCGGGGCCGGAGAAGAATATCTACCATACACGCTGCTCGAGGTCGCCGCCCGAGACTCCCCGGAACTTGGTAACCGATCTAGCCCTCTTGGCCGGCCCCCGTCGTAATCTCTCGTCGGCTGACGCCCTCTGTGTCTATCCTCCATACCCTGGGCATGTGCACGTACCCGTGCAATATCCATCCCTGACTGGGCCGCCATCACCAAACAACTGTCAACCAAGTAATGATCCAGCCCCATCACATACCGGTGCATCCGGTCATATCGCCTACCGTAGCGGTGCATATTCCGGGGCAAGGAGTCAAATCCTAAATCGTACTCTCGAACACTCTCGCTATCCTACCTCGTACGTAAATTATCAACTCCGGCCCGCCCTCATCTCCGAGGCAAAAAGTGGCCAAGAAAGGCCCCCACAAACTCGTCCCACACGTCGGCCGGTGCGAGCATCCTCGCCCTCGACGCCCTCCCGCGACTCATACCACCAGCCAAGCTACATCATACAACCGATATGACGCCAACTCGACGTACTCGCCCCCGAAGCCTTAATCAGCCGCAACGTACGCCGCATCCGTTCAATAAACCCCGAGGATCCTCCGCGGGCTTTGACCCGAAAAAACTCGGGGACCACAAGTCGAAAATCACGGCCCTCTGACCATGGGCGCCCGTCCGCATGATCACCCCCTGATCCGTGCCTGTGAACCTGGGCCGCCATCAACCTTGTCAATAACTGGACCGCATCTCGCATAGCCCGATCCTCCGCCCTCGGTCGAGGAGCCGGGGGAGGCTCTCGGGTACTCGAACCTCGGAGCCGGCGGCAGCCGCCCCCCGACCCGGCAGCCGCGTCGCTCCAAGTCCCTCTCGATGACCGGCGGTGTGCGAACCGGTCGTCGGGGGCACAACCTCGGGACATGGGGGCTCGGCACGGCCCTAGTAACCCCTCCCGGGCGGCTAGTCTCCCCCGCGTCGTAGACTTGCTCCTTCGGGCGCCGTGGCCTCTCGGAGGCATCGCTGAAAACATAGCAAGTCGTTAGGGAGGAGTCATCCTGATAAGACGACTCTATCGTACGATCTAAGATCGAAGGAAAGATAACGTCCTAAATGTCCGTAGCCTCCTGTTTATAGATGTGGTGCACAACACACCGATAAACAAGACTCTACTAGACACGGTCTGTAGACATTCCAAGGATGAACCACTCTGATACCACTTTTATCACGACCCAACCCCGTAGGCCGCGACTAGCGCCCGAGCTGGGAACTCGTACACATCTGTCCACTATAATCATACCATAGCAAACATAACAGGATCTTAAACATATAGAAAAGCACGGCGTCGCGTATACATATATACATATCGTACATATGGCACGGGAACATTCAAACCACAAACACAACTGCATGCGGTGACTACCCACAACCCACACATATGTCTACAGACCTCTAAGAGTAACATGGAATCATATGACGGGACAGGGCCCCGCCGTACCCCCCGAATAAACATACACATATACAACAAAAGAGTCCGTACCAAAATATGGGCTCGGAACGAGGGAGCACTCCAAGGCGGTCGAACAGGAATCTAAGCCGGCGGATCACCAAATCGTGTATCCGTGCTGCGGGCATGAAACGCAGACCCCGAAGAAAGGGGGTCGTACGGAATATGTAACGAGAATGTAAAGCATGGAATACGGTAAAGAACTGCATTAATCGTGCGAAGTAAGGAGTATGGAACATGAGTACGGTAACTTTAAACCACAAGGCTTACCTTTGAAACACAAATCATGCATGTCCATGCCATAAACATGAGTAAATAATCATCATATACATATGCATATATACATAACGTGTCCCGGCCCTCTAGTGAGGGACTCGGTGAGTAAAGTCATCATATACATGTACATATAGCGTGTCCCGCCCTCTAGTGAGGGACTCGGTGAATGGAATCATCATATGCCATCCACGGCCACCATCCCCATATCATCACATCATCATAACATCATATATATATATATATATATATATATATATATATATATATATATATATATATATATATATATATATATAGCGTGTCCCGGCCCTCTAGTGAGGGACTCGGTGAACAATGCAGAGGAGTGTGCACGAATGCGTGTCCTGGCCCGGGACTCAGTGAAAGACATATTGAGCTTTGCACGAGCAGAGTAGTGAGAAACCACATGCACATAAATCATCCTTAAGACTCGATGAATAAGTAAGTAGTCGACGCTCGGGAGAATAAACGGAATTCATGTTAAGTTCTTTCAAAACCAAGTCATTAGGACTATACAAAGGAAAATCTCGGGGACCACGGATGTACATCAACCAATCCGGGCCCACCCATGAAAGTTAAAGTCATTATACGTTATAGGATCATTTACGAGCAAATCAAAGCAATCCGGTTCTGTCTATGAAAGTTACGGACATTTTTAAACATAAGCCCCTTTAGGAACAAAACCGTTTATACAACATTTCAAATCCAATCATATCAAAGACATAAAGACCATATTACTACCACATTAAGGATACCAATATTAAGAGATGAATACGAATCGTAAACATGCTTGGATCATAAGAATAGAGTTACCCCGAGGATCGTGTCATAGCTTACTTACACTAGGACATGCCAAAAGAAAGGAAGGGTAAACTTTACATACCTCGTCCGCTTCCTAAGCTAGTCCAAACTTAAGTCTCGGGCTGCCCACGATCTATAACAACAACATTATATACCAAACATTAGCTATAGATACTTAGGGATTCCAATCCCAAACTAGCACTTTGTCTACGGAAATTCGGGCAGCATTTCCCCTATAAACTCAACAACCCCGAGAATTCAACTCGCCAAAATCATCAACAACAACACCAACAACCATATTAACAACATCAATAATCAATTCAAATGCATTTAACATTTGTAACTCTTTCTACATACTTCAACATTTCATTATATTCAATCTAACTACTACATTCAAATCAACATCAATGCTCATACGTTCAATTACTAATCCGAACCCATTCAAAAAAAGTTTCAAGAACACTTTAAACAATCCGCACAATATTTCAAACAACCTAAACAAAATACCATTTCACCCGAACCATCCCAAACCCGAGAACAACAACATCAACACTTTTCTCTCTTCCAAATTCATGAATTACACCAACAATCCACACGTTAACAATGTCATTCTCTTAAATATAAAAATCTACATAAGGATCACATTGGCCACTAAAATAGCTCACGACACTTTCAACTTCAATTTGAATCATTAAACTTCCATTATCAACATAGAATCCACACAACAACAACAACCAAAACGCTAAATAAAACTAGTTCATTCCTTGTCACACAAGATGACCTATGTTCGGCCATCACCACACACACATATTTTAATGATTCTCATCCAATTCAACACACTACAACAACCAAACATGCTAAATAGAATTAATTCATCACTCCCACACAACATTACATATACACGGCTACATACACAATATCCCATACTCACGGCTCAACTTCAACACGCCATATTTCATGAGTTTCATCCATTTTTGCATACTACAACATACATAAACCATCCATAACATATAAAAATAAGATTAAACCTTACCTTTCTTCTTAACTTCACAACTTAGCAAAGGTTGGCAAAGGATGAAAACGAGTGGTTTGATGGCTCAAACAACAACTCCACGTTAACAAGGACCCTTCAATTAGTGGGTTTCCTAGAAGAAATTATTTTTTTTTATGAAGATTTTTGGTCTTCAACTTTTCTCCTCCATGGCCGAATGGCCTTTGTTCTTCATTCTCCAAGCTTCTTGATTTTTCTAAGTGGAAGGTGATGAATAATATGATCAACATGTCATCTAATTTCACATATATTAAGCTTCCATGTAGCCATGGCCCACACCTCATGTTGCCGGCCACATGCCCCTCTTTTTCTTTTTCTTTTTCTTTTTTTTCCATTTTCATGGACTAATTACTTTCCCAAAAATAACTTTTGACCCCAAATTTTTCTCAATATTCCATGTCACAAAGTCATAAGCAACTCATGTCTTAAAACAAAATCGTAGTTAAAGTCTCGACTTCGTATCCCGGAATAGTTTTGTCCCTAACTTATCATGGTCAACTCGGATTGTCCCAATGTACGAAATACGGGATATAACACCAGTAAAGGTATAAGACCGAGTTAGACATTGTTTCTGTTTGGTCTGTCTTAAACAGTCCCTTTTCATAGCCAAAGTTGTGGAGAAATTTGTTAAGTAGTTGCTGGATTAATAATAGATGATGAGCTTATCTTGAAGTTTTGATGATTTGACAAACAATTTACCCATGGAAATATAAGGAGACATAAGAAAGGCATCTAAGAACCATACGTCCTAACAGATCTCCAAAGTATTCAGCGAAGCAGTCATAACCATTAGAGGAACTGCTCAAAGGAACTGGTCCATCCGCAACATAGGAGACTGTCAACAAGCAATTTCATAACCGACTTGGAGAATTGGAAAGTGACTAATTCCTATTCGATGAGGATTCGTAGTTTAACTTTACTGAATCCTTACCATAAGTTGAACACGTAAAATTAGCTTTGAAGTAGGAGAAGGAATTGCCGACGCGCATACAAGGAAAGAAGGAAGATCCAAGTCAAACAAGATTTGGTTTTTGGGCACAATTAATGAAACCAAAACTTGGTTTGATTCAAAAATTCAAGGGTGGCATCAACTTCTATATATACACAACACGAACAAGCTTTGAAGCTTAACCACAATTACAACATTCCAACGAGAGGCAGACTGAGCATAGTCAACACTTAGTCTTAAGAAGAGCCAACTATATATCAACAAAGAACCAGTGTATCAAGATTTATCATTTAGTTCTTTAGTGGTAATAGATCAGTACAGTTGTGGATCCATATGTTTACCTTTTTCAAGTATTGTACAATAGGTGCTTTGTTGGTATTGAGTTATAAGGAATCTCTTGACCGGGTAGAGTCATGGAGATTGCATAAGAGGGTAGTAGTAGGACTATTATGGAACAGTACCTTAGGTGTCACGACCCAACCGGAGGGTAGCGACAGGCACTCGGTGCTAACCCACCCGGGGACCTCTTATCATACTTTCACATTCATATCTAGGTGAGCCACATAGCTAAATCATACTTTCCATCCATTATTCATACTAATTCCATTGGGCAACAATATATATATATATATATATCATCATCAATAACAATGCCCATATAGATGTACATAAGCCGACGAGGCTAACAAAATGATATCCAAAATATGGGCCGACAAGGCCAAATACATCTAACCATATACACATGTCTACGAGCCTCTAAGGAGAGTATGTCATATCATATAGGCGGGACAGGACCCCGCCATGCCCATAAGTATGTACACAAAAGAATAAATACCAAAAGCTGTAACTCTGAATGAAATGGAGCTCCGCTATGTAGTCCCTGAGTAATAAAGCTATAGATCAAGCCTGTCTCCCTGGCCACCTGCGGGCATGACGCAGTGTCCACAAACAAAAGGACGTCAGTACGAAGAATGTACTGAGTATGTAAAGCATGATCAACATCATTATGAAAGCATAATAGACAACATAAGAAATAGCATAAGATGGGAGGTAGTAGAACCATCGTCATAAACACTTACTTGCTTTTCATAGGGACTTTCCATTTCTAATGCATGATTGTGTACATACATCCATATCCGTATCCGTATTCGTATCCGTACTCATTTACATTTCGTATCAATTTTCTTATTCATGGCATATTCGTATTTATATTCATATTCATATCGTATACATATCCATATCATGTACATATCATACCCGACCATGAAGGTTCAAAGTGTTTCATCACATACCCGGCCATGGCAAGGCTCGGTGAGTATACATACCTGGCCCTACCCAGGGCTCAGGGTTATCCGTACCTAACTGCAGTGGTGCGTGCGCAATACATACATACATACATACATACATACATACATATATATATATATATATTCTACCCGGTCATATAAGCTCGGGGTTTCATGATAGTCATACATAGACACATATACATAAAAGCTCATAAGCATCTTTAGCATCATTACTATCGTCGTTCATTACATCTATCCCTAGAGGGTTCTCATCATAGGAGGAATTTAGTACAATCGTAACATATCGAGATTCATGAGCTTAGTAGCTTTTGAAGATAGAATCATTTGGAGGACATCATAGGCTCATATAATATTAGATATTTGGCCAAGGAACCATGCCTTATGAAAGAAGGGTTAGCCTTACATACCTTTCGGTTCAACTATTCTATCACTTGCACGTCCTCCTTCAATGCTCACGTTTCTACCTTCATTAGAGTTATACTATTATTAGAAAATCGATAGCTTTAGCATACATGACTAAAGCTAGAAAAAATTGGACAGCATCTCCTTTATTTATACGACTTCCTCCATATCATATATCAACTCCCAAACATCAATAATAATATTCACAACATCATAAGAATAGTCTTTATTCACCTACATTATCCTTACTTCTCAAGTCACTTCCAATCATCCATATCCATGGTCATAGCACACGATTACATTCATTCATATACAATGTCCATCTCATGTTCTTAACATCATTTATAACATAACCATAATCACAACATATCAAGAATCATGACTCAATCCAAGCTTTTACTCAAAAATGACACTATTCCCACATTCATGACCCATTTTCTATATTCTTCTACAATCCAAGTGTTTCAACTTCTCAATACCTTAAACAACATGGAAATACCATAAAACTTACCTTAGATGGTGTAGGAATGAACCTTGGGTTGAAACACTTCACTTGAGCAAAACCCTAGTTTCACCTTCACTTGGATTTCTTGTCTTGGATGAACTTTATGGGTTTCTTACACTTGATTAGCTTGGTTTGATGTAGTTGATCACTAATATCTCTTGAATTCTTGTGGGAGAAGTGTGGATAAGTATTCTAGTGAGTTCTAGAGAGAAGGGGTGTGAAAGGGAAATGAAATGAAACAAACTTGGACCCCTTATTAATAATACAAAACCTGTCCCGACCAATTTCTACGAACCAACATACGGTCCGTATAAATTATACTGACCATATGTCTGGCCGTAGATTTGGTCCTGAGAGGTGTGCTAATCCGGGCTCATTATTCGGCCAAACATACGGCCAGTATAATTTATACGGCTAGTATGTTGGGCCGTATAATGCCCAGTTCTGCCAAACTCATTCTCGTTGACTCGTTCGATCTCCAATCCTTATGGAACCTTCTTAACACTTGTTTATCACCTCATTAAAAATCTAAGGGACGTTATAACTCTTCTCCAAAGCATCATTAAATCATCATTAACTTGTTACTCGTAAATCCTTTCCGATACATATCGTATGCCTTGCCTTCTCTTGGCAAACTTTTACCTCGAATGTCTTTGAAATCTTAATTAGGGTCATCAAATGTCATTCCTTACTTATTGAAATATCATATACTTCGTGCTCTTCGTTAGTCTATTCACTGTGCATCAACAGAAAATTTTCCGAGGTGTAACATTAGGCATTGCAGGAAAGATTGTAAACCTTAAATTTCTTGTGTTTAGTGAACTTGAGAAAAGTCCTATAGAGATAGGTCGTGGTTTTTGCCTCCCTTGAGGAAGGAGTTTCCACGTGAAAATTCTTGTGTTGATTTTATATTTTTAATGCATTACATTCTTGTGTAGTTATTATAGGAAGCTGTTTCTTAGAGTGCATAGGAGTACCCCGATCCTAACAAAATCCGTTGTGCTTAGTTTATCTTCCAGTTAAGCTGCTTCTCATACAATCATATCTTTGACAGGTCTGCTTTTATCCTGCTTCTTCGTCACCTTTTTATCTCTTATATTTTACCATGCAAAGTGAACTAGGTATAAGTCTACAACTAGCCTATCACTTGCTAGCTATAAGTTAATTAGAGCCACTAATCAGTGCCCAGCAAATCAATAGATCACCAAACATTCCCTACCCTATCCTATAATGCAAAATAGACCTCCTCTGTCAAGCACACAGTCTAAATTCATAGATATTATTCAATTGGTGATCAAGCAATTAAATAATCAAGTGCAAGGATAACATACAACAACAACAACATAGCTAGTGAAATCCCACAAAGTAGGGTCTAGGGAGGGTAGAATGTACGCAGACCTTACTACTACCTTGGGAGGTAGAGAAGTTATTTTCGGTAGAACCTCGGTATAAGGATAAATAATTCAAAACAGTACGAAAAATTAAATAGTGGAAATGATTAAGCCATGGAAAAATACTATAAAAATATGATAGAGCAGTAACAACCACAAAAAAAAAAGAAACAATGACAACTACAAAGTAATATGATAATCAAAGTAGAAGAAACAACAAATTGTAAATGAAATCGAAGGGCAAGAAACTACAAGAGTAATACTATGATATTAGTATGAAAGGATAAGCGGGACAACGCTCAACTACCTACTGACCTTCTACCCTACTCCATAACCTCTTACCTAAGGTCATGTCCACGGTAAGTTGTAACTAACTACGCCATGTCCTATCTAATCACATCTCCCCAATAATTCTTCATCCTACTTCTACCTCTCCTGAAATGGTTCTGTCACGCCCCAATTTAGGAGTGACGTGATTGGCACCCGAAGACATACTAGGCCCGAGCGAACCACTCTGAATCTGGAACTCTGGGGAGTAAGCCCCAGGTTAAACCAATAAGGCCTACCTGCAAACAGACTATACCCACAAACCGCAATCGTATATATATATATATATATATATATATATATATATATATATATATATATATATATATACGAATATCTTATCGAACCGGCACACACACACAAAACATGTATATATACAACTGAGCAAACCGACGAAGCTGCTATGATCGTACAAAGCCAACAGTGTCCAAACATATATATACAAGCCGACAAGGCTATCGCATAGACACACTATATATATATATAGAGGACCCTTCTACAAGCCTTTAGGAAATGTGTGACTGTACCATGCCATCAGTAATCAAAAAGAGAGACTCCAAGGACCTGGCAACTCCGAACAAAAAAGGAGCGCACCGATCAGCTAATATCCGATTTCGCGCCTACTTGGGAGGTCTATCAGTCTGTCGATCAGTACCTTTAGGCATAAATGCAGCACCCCCAAACAAAGGGAAGTCAGTACGAATAATGTACTAAATATGTAAGGCAAGGTAACAGCTGCAATAAAGTAACAAGCTATACTCTAGATATTTCAAGAAAACATCTGGAGGTACTCTGCCTAGGTTTCCTTTCACCTAATGAAAGATAACATAACTCTATATATATAACTCCGTGACCCGAGGGTCAGGCATAGATAACTCCATGACTCATAGGCCAGGTATAATCAACTCCATGACCCGTAGGTCAGGTATGCGCAACTCTGTAATCTGTCGGTCAGGCAATAACTCCGTGATACATAGGCCAGGCAACAACTCCATGACCCGTAGGCAACGCATCCTGTCTCACTGACCAAGTGGACAGGCTAAATAAAATGTAAATATATGTATATCATGCATGTGCTGAAAAATCCGACTCTGTAATATGTCTCTTTTGTCTCTCTATGAACTCTAGGACATAGGAAGGGGATATGGCCCTCGTAAAAGAATAACAGAACACTCAGAAGTCAGGCAACAATATGACAAGCACTACTTATACAAATCTCTAGTCACAAGGTTCATTACGCTCTTACCATATATGGAATCATGCCAAGAAAAGAAGGAACAGCCTTAACATACCTGTTTGATCTCCTACTACTTAACGCTTATCCTCCCAAGCTCGTAAATCTACATTTAAGAGAATTCATACTACAGTTAGGCTTATTGACATATGCCTATCTCAAGTCTTTAAATTAGACTTCTTTAGAATCTGCCGAAATTCGAGCAGCATCTCCCCTGTTTATATCCCTAGCCCGAAATCACAATACCAACAACAAACATAACAACAACAACTCTAACGCCAACAACATCATCATCCATACCAAAATATTCCATAAAACATCTCACACGATATTTATCCAATTTCTCAACCCACAGATTCGTTATACGATTATTTAATAGCTTTATCTCCGTAAATAAACCTAAATCAATATCAATAAGGAAGGATTCATAACTGACTTCCGCTAGAACCGCAATATCTTTTATATCTGCCTTGAATCCAAGCCAAGATCCTTCACAATACGATATTATAATCACAACTATATGTTGTCTGAACCTGAATCCAGGGATTATACTTAATTCGCGTTAAAATTTGATGATTGGAAGTTAGGGCAAATTTCCAAAATATTTGGAGGGGTTTTTAGGGTGTTTGGATGAGAAATGAGAGGGTAAGCCCTTTTTATAATGTTCTTGAGTCGGGTTGCACCGATCTATAATTTGCTCAGCGCGGTCGCGCCACCTTGGGGCGCGTTTCCACTGAGTTATCCCCTGGCTCCTCTGCGCGTTCAGGCCACCTCCAAGCGCGTTCGCGCAGAGTTAATCTCTGCTCTGGCAGTCTGTCTTAAAATTCTCATAACGTTTGATTCCAGTGTCAGATTGACGCGTGGTTTAATGCGTTGGAAACTAGACTTCATGAACTTCAATTTACACTTTTGATTTACTTCAGAACTCCTCATATACTAAAAGATATTCTTTCTCCAAGTTGGGCCAAAATTGTCCCCCATCTTTTCTCCAAAGTTCCAACAAACTTAATTTCCTTAATCCACTTGCCCTCTAATCCTTCCCTAGCTTATTATATGAACTTAAACCCTCATAATCATAAGGTAGGCGCATATAATCTCATGTATCCTAAAAGGCACTCCAGTATCCACAATTATACAACTATCACCTAACGAATCTTAATGTACAAAACTACGAGGTGTAACATTCCTCCCCCCTCCCCCTAGAAACATTTGTCCTCAAATGTTTAACTCCTTAAGAATCCTACGTGAATTTTGCCAGAGTTTTCCCTATAAATATACCACTACCATCCTATTACAACAACCCAAAATATACAGTGCCTCATAGGGCTACAACGAAAATGAGAATAATGGCCCTACACGACCAAGGAATTATAAGAAGGAAAGCGTTACGCACCTGAAGACAATGATGTCTCTGTCTGAACTTCTTCTATGAGTGGAAATAAATGTGGATACCTGGACTTCATATCTTCCTCATCCTCCCAAGTCATTTTCTCCCTATTGTTGTTTCTCCAAAGAACTTTCACTAAGGTGACATCTTTAGTTCTTAGCCTCCGAACTTGTCTATCCAGGATTGCAATGGGAACCTCTTCATATGATAGTTGCTCGGTAACCTAAACATCATCGATGGGCTTAACTCTCGAAGGATCTCCAATACACTTACGGAGCATGGATGCATGGAAGACTGGGTGTACGGACTCTAAGTTGGAAGGTAGATCCAATTCATAAGCTACGTTGCCCACTCTACGAATAATCCTATAAGGCCCAATATATCGAGGGCTAAGCTTACCCTTTTTACAAAATCTCATAACGCCTTTCATCGGTGACATCTTTAGGAATACCCAATCATTAACTTGAAACTCCAAGTCTCATCGGTGATTATCCGCGTAAGACTTCTGTCGACTTTAGGCTGTTAATAATCGATCCCGAATAAGCTTAACTTTGTCCACCGCTTGCTGAATTAAGTCTGGCCCTACTAATTTCATCTCTCCCACTTCAAACTGTTATATCCTGTATTTCGTACATTGGGACAATCCGGGTTAATTATGATAAGTTAGGGACAAAGCCATCCCGGGATGCGAAGTCGGGATTTTTGACCTTCGATTTTGTTTTGAAACATAATGTGTTCATGAATTTGTTGGTATGGAACAACTAGGAAAATTTGGGACCAAAAGTGGTATAATTGGAAGTTTGAAACCATGCAATATTGGCCCTTTGGCCGTGTAACCTTGGAAAGGGTCCCACACATTTTGTGGACAAATTTAATTGGTCCAACACATGTGTGTAGGCCATGGACACATGTATAACTATTGTGGAAGCATAAAAGATGACTTCTAAGTCATGTATCTTCATTGAACACTTAGAAAAAAATCAAGAAGTTGAAGAACAACTCCAAGAACCATTCGCCCAAGCTAGGAAAACCAAGTCCAAATTGAGCCATCCCAAAATATTTCTTTGATGCAAATCCACTAATTGGAGGTCCCTAAGTAGCGTGGAAGTGTTGTTTGGGTCATCAAACCGTCCATTGTGTATCGCAAACCCTAGCCTATTGTGAAGTTGAAGAAGAAAGGTAAGATTTGATCTTGTTTTTGTGTTATAAAAGGGGATGCTGTTGTAGTATGTTAAAATGGATGAAAATCAGAGATA
>NC_081348.1:70375648-70391457 GCF_029784015.1 Lycium ferocissimum | reverse complement strand
CCGACCGGGAAAGCGGGATTTGCCAGGGAAAAAGGTCTCCTCCCCATAGCATCCTTTTGTATTTTAGGCAGGTCGCAGGCTTACCGGGGACAAATGGAGCGTACTGGAGCGCTAATGGACCGCGGAGTCGTTAGCATGGTAGTTAGGATTCATTAAATGTATTAAAGCCCTAAGTTGTTCATTCAATGCCATTCCAACTTTAGAGCTTTTTGGGAGTATTCAAGGCTGTTCTTCATAGAAAATCATTGTGGTAAGTTCTTTCACCTTCCTTTCCATTCCATGTTACATCAATCACCTTAGGAATCCATTAAACATGCTATTTTCTTAAGAAATGGTGGATTGAAAGAGGGTTTTATGGGTTCTTCATTCTAGGCTATTAAATCTGAATTACTGGTTAGGTTAGATCCTTTAAGCATAGGACTGGTGATTAGAGTCTACTATTTCATGATTTCTTCATTATTAGTGTGTAATTTATGAAATTGGAAATTAGGATTCATACCCAAATTTGGGAGTTTTGCCTAGAACCCGAATTTGAGTGATCTGTTAGTTCTTCTAGCTTATAATTGATGGGAATTGATCACCTAGATCATTAATTTCATGTTGAGACCTATAGATTCCCACTTACCTTTTTTTTTAGTTCATAAACCCATTTCATAGGTCGGGATTCGGGTCTCGAAAATAGCAAGGGCCGAAAGATGATTCTTCTTAATTCTAATTTCCTAATCTGAATATGACTAGACTTTCATTATCAGGAGGCATGAAGGAAGGGCAAGACTAAGGTTGGACTGTTAGAGATTCGCTTTTTGGCTTTTTAGGTAGGTTACGATTTACCTTATGGTGAGACTTTGATTAGCGAAGTGTATGTTTAGATGATATTATTGCAGAATGCATGTAAACCTTCGGGTATGAAATTAGGTTTGATATTGCCTTAGGTTGGGCCTTGTTGAATGATTTAGGGGCTAGCCGCCCCGTTGCGTTGTTGATCTATCTTGTTCTATTTACTTATTGACTCGTTTCCACGTTGAGACATTGGATATTGGTGATTAGTGATGTATCATGATTATGATATTACACTACCTTAATTTGATTTGATATTGAGATGAGAAATGTGATTCTATTGTGGCTTATTGTGTAGCCTTATTATCGATATTGCCATGTGTGGTACTGTTGGGATTGATTGGTTATTTGATATTACATTGCATCGTATTCATACTCATTTCTATGATACATTGATATTCCCTTGTTATGGTACTGAGGATGGAAAATGAGAAGGAAATACAGATGCATTGAGACACATTTGATACGAGTCATCTCTCGGCCGTCGCGGGAGGACAAGACTATTCTCGAGACTTATTGTATATCGAGTCATCTCTCGTGCCGTGTCCGTAATGACCGATATGAGGCGTATTGGTTGGATATGGAGTCATCTCATGGGCTGTGGCCGAGTGATCGATACATAGACTTCGCGGGTCCCTCAGCGGGTCATGGTCGCCGAGATGCGATATTCCATCGTCGGAGGACATGTGTACTGTGCATATGCATTGCATTCATAATTCACACATTATTTCATTGGATTGTAACTCTTGGTTTTCTGTGATATGGTTGTGATATGATTATGATATACTGGTTTGGATTGGTTATGGTACTGGCATGTACTGGACGTTTTATATCACATTGTGATGCTCTGTACCGTGGTTATTGATTCGTGTAGACTTGTACCTTGTTGTTTTTGGTGTTTATCTTGCTTTGTTGTTTTTATATACGTTAGCTAGTCTTAGTCGGCCTATGATACCTGTACTAGCTAGTCTTAGTCGGCCTATGATACCTGCCAGTACGTGTTGTTTGTACTGACCCACACTTCCTGCATTCTTTTTGTCACAACCCAACCCCGTAGGCCATGACTAGTGCCCGAGCTGGGCACTCGTACACACCCATAACCCGAATCGGCATACAGATGACTTATGTATATATAAAGATCAGACATCGTCTCAAACTGTCGCATATAAACATACATGTCGTACAGAAGCCGGCAAGGCTGTCATAATATACACAACATGTCAAAACATATATACATGCAGCTGACAAGGCCGCCACGGCGAGTGGGACTGCCCAA
Organism: Lycium ferocissimum; assembly: GCF_029784015.1. Lineage (NCBI taxonomy): Eukaryota > Viridiplantae > Streptophyta > Magnoliopsida > Solanales > Solanaceae > Lycium > Lycium ferocissimum. Next base: position 70,389,344 of record NC_081348.1, on the reverse strand, counting down.
AACATAATCACATGACATAGCCGAACAAGAATTATTCACAACCCACACACATGTCTACGTACTCTAGGAGTAATCAAGGTAACCATATGACAGACAGCCCCGCCGTACCCCCCGCATAATCACACATATATATAACAAAGGAATCCGTACCAAAATACGGGTCTCCGGACAAGGGAGCGCTTCAAGACCAGAACGGATGTCCTAAACCGGCGGATCACCAAAACGATCGTCCGTACCGGCGGCATGAAACGCAGCCCCCGAAGAAAGGGGGTCAAGATTTAAAATGTACCGAGTATGTAAAGCTACGAAAATACGTAAAACGGGGTCATAACCGGCAAGGAGTACGTAAAGAGTATAATAACGAATACCAAAGTGCTTGCATTTGGAATACAAATCATGCATAAGAGGTACGTAAAACAAATATAATAATCGAATGCCAAAATGCTTACTCTTGAAATACAAATCATGCATATCAATGTCATGTATATATCCGGCCCATTGCTGGACTCGCGGACGAACATGGTCGTCACCCCGTCTTTGGCGCCATAACACATCATACTTCGAAATATTGCATAACTCCGTAACACATCATACTCCAGAACACATCATAATTCGGAACACATCATACTTCGGAACACATCATACTTCATAACACATCATACTTCGGAACACATCATACTTCGGAATATAGCATAGTGCGCACGATGACATAACCGGCCCGGGGACTCCACTAAGGATGTAACAACAAGATGCACGAGCAGAGTCGTGAGTAACCATATGCAAATAGATCATCATTTCGTACTACCGTATAAGTAGACTAACCAAGACTCGAGGGTCGGGGTGAGAGCCATATTAAGTTCTTTCAAAAGTCGTTAGAGCTATACAAAGGAAAGTCTCGGGGACCACGGACAAGTATCAAACCAATCCGAGCCCGCCTATGAAAGCTAGAGACATTATTCGTTATAGAACCTTCTACGAACATATCGAAGCGATCCAAGCCCTTTTATGAAAGTTAGAGACAATATTCAACATAGACTTCTTTAGGAACAAAAGCTTTTATGCGACATTCATTTTCCAATCATAGAAAAGACACAAGAACCATAGTACGACTATATTAAGAATGCTAACATCAAGAAGTGAATAAGAATCGTTTACATGTCGATCTTAAGAATGGAGTTACCCCAAGGCTCGTATCATATCTTACTTTCGTCTAAGACATGCCAAAAGAAAGAAAGGTTAAGCTTTACATACCTCGTCCGCTTCCTCAGCTAATCCAAAATTAAGTCTCGGGCTTCCCAAGATCTACATACTAACATTAGTTATAGGCACTTAGGAATTCATTCTCACGCTATCACTTTATCTACAGAAATTTGGGCAGCATTTCCCCTATAAATCCAACAACCCCGAGAATTCAACTCGGCCAAATCATCAACAACAATACCAACGATCATAATAACAACATCAACAATCAATTCAAAACGCATTCTAACATTAGTAACTCCTTTCTACATAATTCGACAACATTCCATTTACATTCAAATCAACCACATACAATCAAGCCAACGTCAATGCTTACGCGTTCAAGTACTAACCCGAGATCACTTAAACAGGATTCGAGAACACTTCAAACAATTCGTACAATAATCAAAACAACCCAACCAAAGCACCATTTCACCTGAAACCTCCCCAAACCAGACAAGCACAACAACAACACATTCCTCTCTCCCAAATTCATGAATTACACCAACAATCCACACGTTAACAATGTCATTCTCATAAATATAAAAACTACATTCAAATTATGTTGGCTTCTAAAACAGCCCACAACGATTACAACTTCAACTTGAACCATTAAACTTTCATTATCATCATAGAATCCATAACAACAACAACCAAAATACTAAATAAAATTAGTTCATTCTTTGCCATACCAAACAGCCCCTACTCGTCCACCACCCCAACACACAAATTTCCATGAATTTCATTCATTTCCACATACTACAACATACACAAACCATCCATAACATATAAAAAGAAGATTAATCCTTTCCTTTTCCACTCAACTTCTCAACTTGGCTAGGGTTGTAAAAGGCAAACGAATGGTTTGTTGACTCCAACAACTACTCCACGTTAACAAGGACCTTCCAATTGGTTGAATTTCTAGAAGAAAATATTTTTTTGATCACTATTTTTGGACCTCAATTTTTGCTTGCTATGGCCGAATGGTCTTCTCTTTTGTTCTCCAAGTTTCTAAGGTGAAAAGTTGATGAATAATGTCTTGCTAGTCATCTTAATGTGTACATATATGAATCATACAAGTGGACCATGGCCCACACATGGCTTGGATCAATTAAAATTAGCCAAGCCATGGGTGGTAGCCCACACATGCCACACGGCCACATATGGCTTTTGTGGTGCATGACTAATTAATCTCCTAATTCCAAATTTGCCCTTAATATTCCATACCAATAATATTATACGCAACTTGTGCCTTAAAACAAAATCGGAGGTCAAAAGTCTCAACCTCGTATCCCGGAATAGTCTTGTCCTTAACTTATCATGGTTAGCTCGGATTATCCCAATGTACAAAATACGGGATATAACACTTTTATGAATGCAGATTACCAGTTTGGATCCACTTCTACCCCTCGTGGCTGATAGTTCAAGGTTGCTGCTTCGAGTCTTTTCAGGGTGAGCATGACGACGTTCGCTGCCCAAAGACTCGTCCTACTACTTGTGTCTTTTCATTTTGAGACATGATTTAAGACTACTTATGTATTATTATCACTATTCAGACTAGTAGTATTTTGGTTTAGATGCTCTTGTATGAGCAGACCAGATACTAGAGTGGATTTCACTTACTTCCACACTTACTTATATTATATATGTTAGACTTTCGTTATTTTACTTTCTTCCACTATTTCTATCATACTGTGAATGTTGGGGTAATGGTTCGCCTACCAAGGTGGAAAGGGTAGGTGCCCGCATGATTTAGTGAAATTGAGTCGTGACAAGTTAGTATCAGAGCCCTAGGTTACCCGGTCTACAATATAAAAGTGTGTCTAGTAGAGTCTCGTGGATCGCAATACGAGCTCCGTACTTTCTATTCAACCGCGAGATGCTATAGGACATTTAGGAACTTCAAATTCTTTCATTCTTTCGTGCTACTTTATTCTAATTGGTATCTGGAACAATCAAATTGGTATCTGACTATTGGTATCTAACTCATATCTCTTCTCTCACAGATGGTAAGGACTCGAGCCACGATAGCTAGAGATCAGGTGCCGGAGCCCGCAGCTGCGGCTGGCACCAGGGGACGAGTGACAATTAGAGGATACGGTCGAGCTAGAGGCCGAGGCTTACACCGCCATGTGGCGGTGGCTCCTGGCAGCTTGGCAAAGAACGTACGAGATCTCCATCTCCAGAGCATGAGCCTGAGGTTCAGCCGGTTCGAGACCAGGCCGTCTGTCACGACCCAACCCCGTAGGCCGTGACTAGTGCCCGAGCTGGGCACCCAAACACAATCATTAGTCCGAATCACATACAGATAGCTTATACGGACGCAAATATCAAACACTGTCTCAGATTATATCAAACTGGCCTCGTACACATCTCAAACACAACCATATATATATCGAAGCCGACAAGGCTATCAAATGGCGCAACGACCCAAAACATATACAAATACAAGCCGACGAGGTCGTCACCACAACGGGACGCTGCGAACATAACATATACAAACACAATCGTACAAGATAGGAATAACCCACATATATGTCCAATGTACCTCTAAACGGACAAATGTAATCATATGACGGGACGGCCCCGCCGTACCCCCGAACAAATATATACATGTGCAACGGACGAGCGTATACCAAAATGTAGGTTCCTTAACAAAGGGCACTCAAAACAAAGATAAATGGGTGTCCTAGGCCGGCGGATCACCAAATCATGGCGTCGTACCGCGGCATGAAACGCACCCCGAAGAAAGGGGGTCGGTCATTTAAATATGTACCGAGTATGCAAAGCGTAAGATATAGTAAACAACCGAGTCATAATCGATACGAGAAGTACGTAAAGTAAATGTATTTCAAAATATCAAAATGTTTACTTTCAAAATACAAATCGCATAGGGCACAAAAAAATATGGTCGCCGCCGATGATGGCGCCATAACACAAAGATAACACCGGAGAGAGGTTTCAAATCTCCGTATCCCCGTCACACATCATATCACAAACCTAACGCCATACACAAGCATAACACCAAATGTAAGCGAACCCGGCCTTAGCTTATGAGCTCGGCGAACCATAACACAAGATAATACCTGTGAGTATAATAAAGTGCGCACGATACCGTAACCGGCCCGGACTCGGCGAAAGATATAACAGAATGCACGAACGGAGTCGTGAGTAACCATATGCATAAAATCATTATCATAGACTCAAATGATAAGTAAAATGACCATACTTAGAAATCGGAATAATAACCAAATCAAATTCTTTCAAAAAGTCATCAGGATTACAAAAAGAAGGGTCGCGGGACCCACGGACGGGGGTTGACCCGAGCCGGGCCCGCCTATGGAAAACATACTCATTATACACCATACAAACTCCTACGAACATATCGAGGCAATCCGAGCCTTTCTGTGAAAGATACGGGCGTTCGTAGTTACGGAACTCTTTTAAAACAGAACTTTTTATGCAACATTTGAAAACTAAATTTTCCAAAGACATAAGGGTCAATATTTCATCACATCAAACATACGAATTCCAAGAGACCAATAAGAGTCATATACATGCTCGGATTGCGAGAATAGAATTTCCTCGAGGCTCGTGTCATAGCCTATTTGTAACTAAGGCATGCCAAAAGAAGGAAGGTGAAGCTTTACATACCTCAAACGCTTCCAAAGCCACTCCAAACTCAAGCTAATCACGACCTACGCCTCGGGCTCTCCAAGGTCTACAAACAAGTCATAATATGCCAAACATTAGCTATAGACATTTTGGGCATTTAATTCCAATTTAGCCCTTAATTCTACAGAAATTTGGGCAGCATTTTCCCTGTAAATAGGCCAACCCCGAGAATTTAAATCAACAACAACAACAACAACAACCAACCTAGCAACATTAATAATCAATCCGAAAGGCAATACAACATTAACAACTCTCTTTTTCATCATTCAACAACTTTCAATATATTCGATTCAACGGCTTGCATTCAAGCCAACATCAATGCTTATACGTTCAAATACTAACCCGAACCCATACCAACAATATTCAAAGACATTTCAAACAATTCATACAACATTTCAAACATCCCAAATAATACTCCAATTCACCCGAAAACAGTCCCCAACCCGAGAACACATCCATAACACATCCCTCACTTCCAAATCATGATTTGCACCAACAATCCACATTCTAACAATGTCATTCTCTTAAATACAAAAATTACATTAAATACACGCTGATTCTCCAAATCAGCCCATACAATTACAACATCATTCTTGAGTCATTAAACTCTCATTTCCAACATAGAATTCATAACGACAACAACTAAAATACTAACGACAATTTGTTCATTCTCAATCTACACAAAAGGGGACCTATTCGGCCAACACCATACAAACACATATAGATGATTTTCATTCTTTTTCTTCACACTACACAACCTAAACATGCTACATAATATCATTTCATCATCCCAACACAATCCACACACCTACACGGCCAAACCTCATACACATGGCCTCAACTCCAACATACTATATTTCATGAATTTCATCCATTTTAACATACTACAACATGCATACAACATTCATAACCAAAACACGATCAATTCTTACCTCTTCTTCAACTTCACAAATAGGCTAGGGTTTGCAAGGATGAAAACTAGCGGGTTGATCGCCCCAACAACACTTTCACGCTACTTAGGGACCTCCAATTAGTGGTTTTGCATCAAAGAAATAATTTTGGGATGGATAATTTTTGACTTGATTTTTCCTCTTCTTGGCCGAGAGGTTCAAGCTGTTGTTCTTCAACTTCTATTTTTTTCTAAGTGTTGGAAATGAATAAAGATGACTTAGAAGTCATCTTTTAAGCTTCCACAAGAGTAGTACATGTGTTCATGGCCCACACTCATGTGTTGGAGCAATTAAAATTGGACACAAAGTGGGTGGGAGCCACCTCCACACCACACGGCCAACATGGCTATTTTTGCATGATTTACAACTTCCAATTATTCCAATTTTGGTCCCAAATTTTCTTAAATGTTCCATGTCAACAATTTCATGAACAACTTAAGTCTCAAAACAAAATCGAAGGTCAAAAATCCCGACTTTGTATCCCGGAATGGTTTTGTCCCTAACTTATCATAGTTAAACCGGATTGTCCCAATGTACCAAATACGGGTTCTAACATCCTCCCCCCCTTAAGAACATTCGTCCTCGAATGTTAAATAACCTTACGGGATCTTATAAACACTCGGGGGAGTTTCCTTTACAAGTATCTCAATAATTCATTCATCAAGAAATATTAACAGCATAGAATTTAGATTTACCGTAGGTACCCGTAAATGGGTGAGGATATTTATTCTTCATCCGCTCCTCGCCTTCCCAGGTCATCTCTTCCGATTATTGTTTCGCCATAGCACTTTAACAAGCCACATCTTTATTCCGCAACCTTCTTACCTGACGATCCAATATAGCTATAGGCTGCTCCTCATAAGATAGCTCCTCTGTGACCTGTATATCATCAATGGGAAATATTCGGGAATGGTCACCAATGCATTTACGAAGCATAGAAACATGGAATACCGAGTGTAATCGCTCCCAAATCCCGGGTAGATCTAATTCATAGGCAACCTTGCCTATTTTACGGATGATCCGATAAGGCCCAATATATCTCGGATCGAGCTTCCCTTTCTTGCCGAATCTCACAACACCTTTCATAGGTGACACTTTCAGAATATCCAATCACCAATCGTAAACTCTAAATGTCGACGACGATTATCTGCATATGATTTCTGTCGACTCTGGGCCGTTAATAACCGCTCCCGAATAAGTTTCACCTTATCAACTGCCTGCTGGACCACATCTGGGCCAACCAACTCAGTCTCCCCAACATCAAACCAGCCGATCGGTGACCTACACCTCCTGCCATACAAAGCCTCATATGGTGCCATCTGAATACTGGAGTGGTAGTCGTTATATAAGCAAATTCAACAAGCGGCAAATGATCATCCCGCCTACCTTCGAAATCAATAACACGTGCCCGCAACATATCATCCAACCGTACGAATAGTGTGCTCGGCTACCGTCCGTCGGACCGGGGATGGAATGCCGCAATGAGACTCACCGTGTCCCCAATCCTTCGCCTGAAACGATCTCCAAAAATTAGGCATGGTGAAGCTGGCACCCTCCGTCGAGAATAATAGATATAGGAACTCCGTGAAGTCGCACAATCTCCTTAATATAAAGCCTGGCATAATCCTCACTCTGAGTACGTAGTCCGATCGGGAGGAAATGGGCTGATTTTGTCAGCCTGTCAACAATAACCCAAATGGAATCATACCTCCGTGGAGTGCGAGGTAAACCTGTAATAAAATCCATATTAATGATGTGACACCTCGAAATCTTTCCGTACTTGAGTGACAAGTAGAACGATGAAGAGCTTGAGTATATGATGTGTTGTTAAGTCGGGAATGGCCAATCATGAATTTTGTGGAAATAATAAAGTTGCGAAAATTCCCCAGCCAGTGGTCGTATAGTGCACAATACGGTTAAATATCAAGTTTCTGTTAAGTGTGAAAAAGGTTAAATACGGTCCACTATACGTCCCGTAAACTAGTATACGCCCCGTAAAACCACCGTAAATAAACAGCCACATTCCTCAACCAAACTTTCTCGTTTTTCTTAAGCTTAAATACGTGCGTGGAGGACGGACCGTAAAATAGTATACGGTCCGTAAACCGTGGTTTACGACCACCGCATGTACCGACGACTGTTCATTAAAAATCAGCTTTTGTGATTTATATAAGGGACCTCATTTCATTTCATTTTCATCTCCCACCTCCTCCATTCAAGAAACCTCTAGAGTGTTCTACACACTTCATCCATGAGAAAACAAGAGAAATCAAAGATCATCAACTAGAAATAGAGTGAAACAAGTGGAAGAAACTTCATCAAAGTTATTCGACCCAAGAAATTCCAAGAGAGAGAAAGTAGGGTTTTGGTGGAAGAGTGAATTGTTATCCAAGACTTGTTCCTCCATCATCCAAGGTATGTTTTATGGTATGTTCATGATGTTAAGAGTATTATAAAGTAGAAACACTTGAATTACAAAAGAATACATGAAATGGGTTAGATATGGAAGAATAATGTCATCTTGAAATAGTAGTTGGATTGAATCATGGAAATGAATATGTCAATGTTATGAATGAGTTATAAATGACATTTGGAACATGAAATAAGCGTTGGATATGAAAGAATACGACGATGGATTTTTAGTCATAATTATGGAGAATTGGTATGAAATTATGAAATGCGAATAAGGCGAATGAATGACGATTGTTACTAGTGATATCATGACTGTTGGCAGGAATGGTTGAGGGTTGATATGGAATATGGCGGAAAAGTAGTATAAACAAAGGAAATGCTGCCCAATTTTCTATAGCTTTGATAAGTACGCTCTCATGATTGTTTAACTAATGTTGATGCGAATCCTCTTGAAGGTAAAGACGCGAGCATTAAAAGAAGAACGAGCAAGCAACCGAATAGTTAAACGACAAAGGTATGTAAGGTTCAAACTTTCTTTCTAAGGCATGACACTATGGTATGGATCCTCCTATCTTTCTATAATTTCTCTACATCTATGTATGTATTGGAAACTATGAGTCTATGTCAAAAGGAGCCCGTATGAGATGAAGTAAGAAGTATGTTATGAGTATGATGATGAGCCAAGTCTAGAGATCCTAGAGTTACGATATAAGATTTCTATAAAGCTAATGACCTTCCCATGACTCCTTGCTATTGCCTTTGGTTGATAAATCTATCATATGATGATTAGTATATTTCCTTTCAAGACGTGATCTTCCTTCGTCTCCACAAATCTCCTAAATTCTGAAGGACTAAGAGCCTATGTTATGAATAGCCATACGAGAGAAAGATAAGAGATATACATCAGAAGCACGATGGTAATGATGATGAGCCTACGATTATAGGGAGCTATATGCGTATAAGATAAGAAAGAGGGATAAGGCTTGGGCTTAATAATTGACGATGATGAGTTAAATCTAAAGAACCCTAGAGTAAGAAATGACGCCATGAAGTAAATGATTCTAAGTAAGATTCCATTGGTTCTTTTCTTGTGAACGCTCACCTTAAAATTCTAGTCCCTTCAAGGTGAGATATGATGATCTGACTACTCCATAACGTAATCGGGGTTCCACGACCTTACGTCACCCCGACATGACTATATATGCTTATGAGTTCCAATATATGATATGATGATATATGCATGTATATGTGTATGTAATGACACTAAATCATGATAGAGCCATGACATGCTTATAAGACATTAATACTTGCAAATCTATGACATGTACGTTGACGCTAGCCTACAATGTACCTATGAAATGTATAGTGACGATAAACATATGTTATGCATGATGACAACCGTATAGTATGTATGATAATGAGATTATGATATGGCCACCACCAGTGGGCTGCGTGCGACCACACCGTACCGAGAAAAGGGCGGATGCCGATATAATTCCGTACCGAAGTGAGAAAAGGGCGGTTGGCTGGATATAATTCCACCGTACCGAGAAAAGGGCGGACATGATCACCACCGGGTGGGCGGCACACGACGGGTACCCGTACGTGAACTAATGATGATGATGTGTGTATGATATGATAATGCATGTATGATATGACGATGTGTGCATGATATGATGATGTATGTGTAATGTGATAATGTATGTATGATACGACAAGTTATGTAGGATAATACGAGGTATATGCCATGATAGCTTATGTGATATGCTATGTGTAATAGATATACTAAATGTATCCGGGGTCGAAGGTTATGTCCTCGTCCGTGCCACTAGGACTTCCCTACTATGTTTATTTCATTCATGCCTTACATACTCAGTACAATATTCGTACTGACGTCCTTTTCTTTTGGACGCTGTGTTCATGCCCACAGGTAGACAGGGAGACGGTGCAGATTCATAGGGACTAACAGCAGAGTTGCAGAAGCCCTCCTTTATTCCGGAGGTGCTATTTGAGATGTCATTTTGTACGTATATGTTTTGGGCATGACGGGGCCCTGTCCCGTCCATGTGTTCAGTGTTCTAGTAGAGGCTCGTAGATACGTATGTGTGGGTAGTGTGGTCCCATAGTCTTCATGTTTATGCAAGCATATATATATATGTTATTTTGACAGCCTAAAGGGCCTATGTTTATATAAGTAAATATGTTTTAAATGAAAAACGTTTTCTATGTTTACAAATTGATAAGGAATATGAATAAAGGCAGGATAAGCAGTAGAATGGGTGGTGCTCGGTGGTCAGCCTCGGGTACCCGTCATGACCCTAGTCGGGTCGTGACAAAGTGGTATCAAAGCAGTTCAGTCCTAGGAAGTGTCTACGAGCCGTGCCTAGTAGAGTCTTGTTTATGGTGTGTTGCGCGCCACGCTCATAAACAAGAGGCTACAGGGCATTTAGGAAAAATGACCATCTTTCTTATTATGAAATCGTGCGGTAGAGCTATGTTATAAGATTTTCCCCTCTCTAATGGTGCGTTTATAATTTCAGCCAAGACGATGAAAGGTTACTACGCATTAGGGCAAAGTCGATTTAAGACGTCTAGGAACAAGGGCCATCTATGAATGTTGGGGAGAGTGAACCCCAAAACAAGGCCCTACCCTGGATTCCGCGTGCCATGCCCACTTCGAGGGATCAAAGGGAAGCTCCAATTTTAGCTCCCGCATCTCCAGTCCCTCTTCCAGATGCTTCGGGCCAAGAGATGAGACAGGCCATCCTTCTACCGACTCGGGGCCGCAGCCGAAGCTCGGCCAGACGTGGGCCATGGTAACAGGGGTCGTAAGCTTGATCACGAGCTTAGGGATGCTCCGAGACAAGACCTTTCCGGTGCACTCGGTCCGCTCACCGACTAGCGCTCCTCCACGCTTAGACCCGTAGGTGATAGCTCTACCGATTCCCAGGCCGTCCCAAAGTCTCGGTAGTTTCCACCCTCGGGTTAGGGGTGTTTCAGGCCGAATGGAGATCACCCGTACCGCGATGTAGTCAATGTAGGAGATTACATTGGGGACCGTGCCGCTTGGGTTCGGGTGTTTGTTGGTGTCCGTGGCAAGCCGTGTGACATGTTATGAGGGAGTGCCGATTTCGAGGCGGTAGGCATGCGATCCGGCCCACGAGATCCGCAGCCGGTTCTTCGTCATCCATGCGCCCTTCGAGGCAAGACTCTCACACCAACAGTCGCAGTAGGGGCAGAGAGGAGAGCCCTTAGTCTGGGCGGGTCCCCGTCATACTTATACGTTAGCTTGCGGGCAGGATCCCGAGTATCCCTCCGATATTGGGACCCTGTGTATATTTTCAATAACCTTACGGTATGTATGTACCGATGATTCGGTTCTACGTTGTCATATATTACCCCGGCGGGATGATTGAAAGTTGAGTGCCGAAATCAACCAACCCAACAATTTGAAATGACAATAATCGTTAGTAACCTAGTAATAGTTAGAGTCGTGATTTGCACTGTTTAGTCGATCGATAAGTGTGCGTATAATAAAATGTGTCGTACTGCATATATATTGAAATCCTAGACCTAGTGTGCAGCACAACTTATGAGACGAGCTCGTTATTTAGATCCTTTAATGGTAAGTAATATTATGTCGCGGAGTCACAGACATGTGTCCCAATATGCCCTATTAAGGCATGGGACGCGTTTTTATTGGAATATGTACAGTGCGATGGAATTGTGGTGTTTACAAGAGAAATCCATCGAAATTTTCCTTAGGAAAAACAGAGAGAGAGAAGAGAAAGGAGAGAGTAAGTCAGAGAAATCGTATATTTAACCGCCGGAAGAGAGAGACCGAAGAAATGAGTGATTGAGAACGGAGTATAATAAGGGTGATATGCTTTAAGGACAAAGCGTTTATCAGCATGGCAGAATCCCATGTGAGAGGAATAAAGGGTTGATTATGAAAAGTGGAGATAATATACAATTGGATAAGAAAGAATGTAGAGATTGAGTACGAACATGGAAGCGTAGGAGAACCACTAGTACGTGTGCTTAAAGGACAAGTTGTATTATGAGGAAAGGAAAAGCATCTCCCCACGAACCTCCACTAAGATACTGAGTAAAGTATATAAGAGAATAAGTTGGAAAGGCTTAACGTGACCATGAAATGCAGTTACCATACGACGATAAGGTGAGTGAAGGAAGGCCTTTAGCAACGATGATGAGATACGACATGAGTATGATTGGGTTCGGGAACCAATGGAGCGTAACACAAAAGTAAAAGAGTGTGAGGCGATAAAATAAGCAGTAGGAGGTGAGACGGGACCGTGAAAATAAGAATGGCGTTTTAGGAAAGGTGCATTTGCGGTCATATGTATAAAGCCGAGTCATGGTGAAAGAGAATAATGTGAAATGGTAGAAAGAGGAAAGATGCTATAAGCGAATTTGTGGCAGTATAGAGAAAGATGTATGGTGTAACCAGACGTAATACCATTGTGAACGTATCCACGGGGCGAAGGTTGTTAATTGGAGTGAATCTAGACATCGACTTATGATTGCCGTAAGAACTAAGTGAAATACATCCTTGTCCGGATTGCTACGTCGGGTGTGGTACTTGATTACGAAATTATAGGGAGAGTATGTTAAGAATCCACGCACGAATTATCGTAGTTATGAATCATGAGAAACGACCTGGGTAAGATGCAGTATAGTAAAGGGGTATGTAAATACGAAATCAAAATCTAAAGGCGGAGCAATGGATTGGAAAAGGTACAGGAAACCCAAAAAGGGGGGGGGGGGGGGAGCGCAGTAAAGAGAACACAAGTATGGAGATGGAACGGAATCTTAAATACGTGATAGATAGGTATAATGAACGGCGATCGTAACAATGCCAAGGATGCTGTTACATCCCGTGTTTTTGCACGTTCGGGAAATTTGGACATAAGTGTGATTTGTAAGAAATAAGGCCATATTTGGATCTTGTTAGTATGAATATGTCGATTATGGAAACATTAGCGCGGAATTATCGAGGAAGGTTAAGGGTAAAAAGGGAATTCGAAATGGGCCGTGGAAATAATGCGGAAGGTTAGTGGACAAAATGGTAATATTGAGAAAAGTCGAGCGGCAAAATGGGAATTTCACCCAAGTTTCCATGAAAATTCCAAACAGGGGCCATATTTGGCCATGTGACAAAAAAGAGAAAGAAGGAAATTAAATGAAGGGATAAGAGGACAAAAAAATAAGTCATCTTTTGCTAGGAAATTTAAAAAGAAATTCTAGAGAGGCATGTGCCCCTCACATGATTAAGAGAATTATATATATATATACAAGGGGGATTCATCTTAATCGAAGAGAGAGTTGAAGAAAGACTTGGAAAAAAAAAAGAAAGAGAAGGGGGAGAGGAAGGGAATCCAGAGGGAGAAAAACCCCAT
>NC_081348.1:70355892-70375548 GCF_029784015.1 Lycium ferocissimum | reverse complement strand
AAAAATGTTCGGTAGCTATCATACCACATCATCGTCTCTTTCGATAATGTTTCACCGAATTCTTCAAAGATCACCGACTCTCTATTTCGTCCTCTTCGAGATCATTGCCTTTATGGCACATGTGCGAAAGAAGTCACGTTGCCATATGGATCCGTCGTTCCATCGGACTTAAGAATGTTTGGCATCTTGAACCACTTCGGGATTAACTTTGGGGCCGTACTCCGGGGATAACACCTTTGATGGTATCGTTTGGAAGCTAGCCTTTTCAAAATCGGCTGAGCCCCAGTGATCTGGTCCACTCGAGAGCTGTACGTTTCCACTATTTTCCCGTTTGTATCGATCCTTTTGGCCAATGCCTCAAGAATCTTCATGACCTCGGTCGACCCTCCGGAACCCGATCCGTTGCCATTGTCAACAACCTAATTTCCCCCCCAGGCCGGTCCACTGGCTCAGTTTGGCTCCTTCGCATTGACTCGCCGTCCTTCTTGAGTTGGGTAATAGTCGTCCGTCGTCTCGCAACATTTCAAATATTAAGCGTAAGTCAATTTCTTCTCCAAAAGATCACCCGTGTTTTTCATACAAATGCCGCGGTGAAATCACTAAAGTTATCGTCGGAACTGATACACATTTTGATTGCTATCGACATTCAGATCAACAGTGTCATTCGAATTAACAGCATTTTGATCAACGGGGGGAACGCCATTTGGATCTTGGGGCAACCCGTTGACCGTCACCCCATTGTTGTTGGTTTCGCCTTGGTGAACGAGTTCACTATTATTATTCAAGTGAATTGAATGACTATTGTTCGACATTTCGAGGTTAACCTGAAATCACAAATTTCAATAGAACAAGTGAAAGTAGGGTTGTAAAAAAAAATCACCACTATTATCCTTAGCCCCACGGTGGGCATCAAATTGTTTATCCCTAAAAAGGTAACAATTGAATTTATACGCGATTTAAAGGATATGTAGTTTGATTAGTTGTTAACGTAATGAAATAAGAACCAATAACCAATTGAATAAAGCAATCAGAGAAAGTCATAGCCTGTATTGTATATAACTCCAATGGAAAATAGGTCCGGCCCTGAGTGTAGCCCTATGAACCCAAGCCAAACTAGAGAGCTTGAGCTTGCTTACGAGATGTTACAGAGTAAATGTGTATATGCGTAAAGAAAAATTAGGAGACTAAAATATGAGGGTTTAGCCCCTTCTTATAGTTACAAGCATGCCTTTCCTTAAACCCTAAAAGCCCGATAAAACCCTAACTAAAGGCGACGCTTCCATAACTGTCCGCGTAACGGACGGCGTAACGGGCGGCGAGAAATATGGCTCGTAACAGATTCCTCGCATGTGTTGGCTGGAGTCTCTTCGGCCTTCAGTGTTACTTCGGCTTCTAGCGTCTCTTCGATTTAATGGGCAAACGACTCCTCGGACATTAATCAATCCGAACCACCGAACTCAATCCAACGCCACATCTGTTGGCATTTATATTTTACTCTGACCCCTCGAGGCACTTTACTTTGGTTTTTACCGTATACAAGTAGGTTTAATCAGAAGTATCTAATTGGAATAGTTTATTAAGAGTTGAGGTGTTCAATTGGAACATGGCTTAGTTCGAGAGTCTCAATGGAATATCCTGTCAAATTTAAGGGGCTAGCTATGTGTTGAACCTTACAACTATGCTTCCTTTGTTTATATTTGTTTGTCTGGTTTTGACTGGATGTAAAATTCGAGAAAGTAAAGAAGACTCTTGAATCTCAATCTAGTTAACCTTAAATATGTCATGTGGAAAATTGAAATTAAAGAGTTATGCATTCTTTTTAAAATTGAATAAAAAGAAAAGTAAAACAAATAAATTGAAATGATGGAACGTATAATATTAGTTAAATCGACACATAGCTCAGTTTTTTAGTTATAAGCTTGGACCGGGTGACTCGAAGGTAAACGATCCTACTTTGCTCTCAGCCCTTCTAGTTGACTAATATGTAATAATCGCTAGAACCACCATAGTGAACAGAGACAAGAAAATATTATTATGTGGCAAAAAAGGGAAGTTGAAAGTCTAGAGGATACCGGTCTGACTGCCTATGCAATAGATAAACATACATTGCAGATGAGAGTTACACTCGAAGTCGAAGGGTTGGATGGAACTTGACTTATGCAAAATTGCGAGACATCAAATTATGGGCTAGAGCCAACAATACCTCCGATCGACCTCAATTCGTGCCCTATGTAATAAAATCAAAGTTATGATTCTGATCAAAGAAAAAGCTAAAAAGGTGTATGATCAACGTTAAACTCTATTTGAGTTTGCTACTAGATAGGCATGTCTTACTTCACTTTCTACAATATTTATTGAGGCAAATCCCATCATTTTGAGTTTATAAGGGTAAAATCATTGGTTTGTTCAATCTAATTCATACCATTTCTGCTCTTTGTATCCTTCTTTTAGGCATTCAATTAGAACTGGTTGTTGTAGCTAGAGTTGTTTTAATCCCATCTCATATGTGAATGCTGATTTGACAGGTAACTTATCCAAACATGATGGAATTTTTTGAGTTCCTTGGAGTTGATACGGAGATCTCTGATATGTCATTCTCAGTGAGCTTAGACCAAGGTTGTGGTTACGAATGGAGAACCCAAAATCGATTCTCTAGTTCGTTTGCATATGAGAAGAATGTCTTGAATCGATATTTTTGGCAAATGATTAGAGAGATTAGCAGATTCAAGCAGGATGCCATAAGGTACCAATAACTTATTTATGTGAGTTCTTGTCAGTATTTGTTATGTTTGAACAATTTGTTGATTTACTTGATCTCATTAGAAATTTAGAGCACACAATCTTCTTTGTTCATTTGAAGATTATGTGTTTGATGGAATTGGACTAAATTGTTCTGCTTTGTGCATTTTCTTTATTTTGTGTCAAGGGAAGAGCTATCCTCAATAAAGTTTATTTCATCGCAAATATGTTTCTCACTTCATTGCTGTTACCTTGAAGGACTTGAGAACAATCCTGACATTGATCGCGATGAAACATTAGGGCAATTTATTGAGTCACATGGCTATTTGGAGCTATTTCAGAAGGCTTATCTGGTGACACTGCTGTTTTTGGTTTAAATTGATTTTGATAGCTGTATTGGCCTTTTTGTTCATTCAATTCACACATAAATTCCACAAATTCCAATATGTGCTTCAATGTGGTCCTGTCCCTTAGCAGGAGTATTGGGATTTTTTGCTAATTACATTCTTTCATTCTGCCACGACCACCATCTTCTTCAGGTTATTTTTCTCTTATCTACTATTTAGTTAGCGTACTTTTTGTGTAGATTATAGCCAATTGGATGCTTAACTATATCATTGTATTACCCTTGTGCCTAAGGGTGCTTCTGTTTCTTTCTTTACAGCTCTTTGGTCTCCCTCAATTGCTTACTATTAGATGGTGATCACATATAACCAAGGTGATTTTTCATTCATAGATACTGCAAAGTTCTTACTATTTCCTTAAGGAAAACTTCAATCAATTGCCAATTTTCACTTACTTGCATGATTTGTTGAGGTAAGCATGTATCATCTTGAAAGTGATTTGATGGGGGCACCAAATACAGGTTAAGGAGGGGCTGGAGAAGAGAGAGAGGCTGCCAAATAAGAACTGGTTGTGAAGTAAATTCTGTATCGACAAATAAAGAACGTCTACCTTGGATTTATTTTATTCTTCTTGCATGAGTTCATTGTGCTGTATATTTTATCACAATAGTAAATGGGCATTATCTGTTGGAAAACTGATAGCCTATTACCTAAGGGAAATTTATTAAATGAATAAACCATGTCACTTTATGTGCTTAAAATGACCCTTTGTAAAGGCAAAACCAGAAATGATGAAGATGAGAAGAAATCACCTAGTGTTTGCACCCACCTCATTGACCACTAAGCCACACCCTTGGGTGCATAGCAATTAGTATTTTTCCCTTCACTTTGTTATTTCTTTGCTAGGATTCTTGATTTGCGACATTCATATTCCCTGTATTTTACTACCATATCTTCCCTATTTGATCACAAGTATAAAATGTGAGGTTGTGTGTGCATGGTAGTGTGTGTGTGTGGGGGGTGGGGTGGGGGGGTGAATGCTAACTGAGACATTAGTGGATCTGACTGAATATCAAAAACCATTATGTTGACTAAGTTATCTTGGCTTCTAGCTTGTTGATTTGTATAAGAACATGTATTTCTTAGTTTATATTCATTTTATGATATTTTTTCAAGTGTTAGTGGTCTAGATAGAGTTAATTTGGTGCTTACCTACGGAAAAAGCTTCAATCAACTATATTGTGTTAACATCGTGATTCCAATTGTAAAAAAAAGTGCCCTAGCATGTTGTATCATAGCTTGCAATGATGGTGTCAAAGAAGTTTTTGATGGATGCATAATGGCAGAACATGCACCAAATACTCTGAAAATGTTGGGCAAAGAGGCAACATACGATGAAACAAGAATACCGGGTGCTTTCCAGTATGTCTATAGGTACTTTCGTCTCCTTTTTTTTTGAACACCTGGGCTTCTTTTCTCTTTAATCTTTTTCGGAATTTCATCCATAGACTACCATCTTCTTGAAAAATTCTTTTTAACGTATTTAGTTGGTCGATTGGACCATAGTCTTAATAAGATTCATGATCTTTCAAAATCATTTTCTCTTCCTCTACGACACCGATATTTTCCTTCATCGTGACAAAACATTCCTGCCGCGCAACCCGGCAAGACGATGAAGTGCTTGTAACTTTCTTGGAACCATGAATAGTAGAGGATGTGCGACATATTGGCTCAATATTATCCAGGTGTTTATGCAATACATGTTGATTTAGGACCTTCTATAGAAACTAGAAGATAATGCTCTTCTATGAGGAGTCTTTTCTTCTTGTACCGCTCTCTTAATTTATCAGTCAGTCTAAACTACAAAATCTTGGTGACTCGTGAGTCGCCTTATCTCGTAACCCTAAATCCTCTTCACTCACCGGAGCATACGTTGCTTAAGTGGACAATAAGCTACCCAGTCCCCTCAGTTGCTGCATCAAAAGCTTCATATGAGCTACATCAAGTCCAAAAAAAGAGAGGAATATGGTTTTTGGAGCATATAAAGGTAAATCTCCTTTTATGTAGAGTATGGAGAGTTCTTCAACATAGATGTTCCTTTGTAACCTGCTATCGTGCATAGTCTGCTGTTAGGCTTCACTATGTTGATTTTAGAGAACCAGTTCCTTTAACTGAAATTGAAGGATTGCACCATTCGCTATTGTCATTTAAAATTATTTGTATGAAAAGCTTCTTTCTGTTAGTCCTAGGAAATTGCAGCTATAAGTTTGAATTTGTTTTAAGTGATCATTCTGACTCTTCACAGATAAAGAGTACTTCATTCACATTTTTTATTTTCTTTCGATTTCACTTGATGCCATCCACTGAGCGTAACAACCTAGTGTCTTGGTTAATTCACTGTCTTTTTTTAGCATAAGGTTAAAGGAAAGGTACTGGTAACACTTGTAGCTTGAGTTGCTCTGACTTTAGTCTTTTTTTTTCTTTTTTTTTTTTTTGAGACAGGTAACATGTTCTGACCTTAGTCTTTGCTTCCCTTTAGTACGCAAACTTTATTTTTGTCACGCCCCAAACCTGACCCTGGATGTAACAGGCATCCGCTGCTATGAATAACACTGGAAGCACCTTATTGTAATCAAAGAACACCTAATCCTTTCTATTAACCAACTATCTTAACAAATATGAAACAAGTCATTTATAATTGAATGAAAGCATAACCATTCTTAGAGATAATTCAGCGAAAGTCAAATCAAATGCTCAGTTAATAAACGTGGCAAAATGCCTCAACGAGTCATACGAGAATCCAACACACTACCCACAATCTGACAACTATCTATGGAGCTTCTAAGATAATGAATAAATGTCTAACTCATCCAGACGCACTCGAAAACTAAAATACGAAAAGTAAATATAGAAAGGTGCCCCACGAAAAAAATCATCTGGGCTCACTGAATGGTCTCGAAAGCAGCAAGTTCTCCTAAGTCATAGACATATCACGAACCTCGCTTTTCTACGTTACCCGACACACCATAAAAAACAACAACGTACGCTCCGAGTACCGGGTACCCATGAATGTCTAAGGCAATAGTTAATAAAACCAAAGTAAGGTGTAGTAAAATCAATAAAACGATATCAAAAGAAACAAGCTCAAACTCCGTAGAATAAGTAAGCCAAGAACTAGGGAAATCACCAATAAGAGTCAACATACATGAATATATCAAGTTCCACTTATGTTACCGTGCACATCATTGTGTGTTTCATTTACGAACTCAAGGTTGCCACAAGCCACTCACAGGCAACAAAGATATGAAACAAGACACTCACAGGAAACCAAAATACAAAACAAGCCACTCACAGGCAATAAAGATAGGAAACAAGCCACTCACAGGTAACAAAGATACGAAACAAGCCACTCACAGGCAACCAAAATACGAAACAAGCCACTCACAGGCAATTCAAACAATCGATACTCCAGGCTAGGAAACCACGGAGGCTAATCGTCCTCTGGACTAACACAACAATAGATGCACCGAGCTACACACCGCGGAGGTCAATCGTCCTCTGGACTGACACAAAGAATAATCATATCGATACGTTAGGATATGTAACGGCTAATCGTCCTCTGGACTAGCACAGCTCGCCCATGCAGGCCCAAACAGAAACAATTACAATCATGGCATATAACCGAATCATCAATCATGATTTATAGCCGAATTCACTTCTCAAACCATCTTCTCACAATAGAGGTATTTCATGTCACATTCCGTTTAGAAATCATGTTCAAATCATCTATTCAATTTCACAACACATTCGAAACTTCAGTCTTTAGAAATAAAATTCAATCATCCCATAACGGGCAAACATGTTCATTAGAAGAGTTTCATTCATTTAAGGTTCAATGCGGGCTTGATCGTACACGCGCATGACCTTGATCAATTGTCATCTTTTTGTTCGAAAACCAGTTCAACAAAGAGCTGTCACGTCCCAACCCCGTAGGCCGTGACTAGTGCCCGAGCTGGACACTCGTATACATACCTGTTAACTATAATCAATCCACAACTAGTATGATAAGGGACTTATAAAAAAAAACAAGACATCGTCTCAAAACTGTCGCATATATATATATATATATATATATATATATATATATATATATATATATATATATATATCAAAGCAACCCGTTCCTTGTGGAGTCGCAACTATCAACGATAACATCATACGTAAGCCGACAAAGGTCGTCATAGCAATGTGGGAACGTCCCAACTATATGTACGCAAGCCGACAAGGCCGCCACTACATACAACATCCCAAAACATATATACACATACGCAAGCCGACAAGGTCGCTACTACGAACGGGAACGTCCCGTAATATAAGTCATGCTAATACAACAACATCATCTATATACAACCCACACATATGTCTACGTACCCCAAGAGTATCAACAAGTAACATATGACGGGACAGTGGCCCCGCCGTACCCCCGAATAAACATATACATATACCAAGATCCGTGCCAAAAGTCTAGGCTCGAACAACGGAGCACTCCAAGACACCGAGTAGAAGTCCTAAGTCGGAGGATCACCAAATCGAGTATCCGTACCGCGGCATGAAACGCAAATTTCCGAAGAAAGGGGGATTAGTACGAGATATGTACCGAGTATATAAAGCATGAAATGCAATACGGAAGATCATAATCGAAGTAAAGGTTCCAGAGACAAGTATGATAATCAAGAAATCACCTGTACTTCGTGCCTTATAAAACAAGTCACGCATATCATTATCATATACCGTACCCGCTCATCAGCGGGGACTCGTGAATAGTCATATCATCATATCATCATATACCGTACCCGGCCTATTGGGACCTTGAATAATCATATCATCATATACCGTACCCACCCCATTACGGGACTCGGTGAATAATCACATCATCATGTCGTCATATCACCATATCATCATATATGCACTGCCCTCTAGCGAGGACTCTGGATAATGTAGTAAAATGTGCGTGATAACATACTCGTCCCGGACTCGGTGAAAGATGTCACAACAAGATGCACGAGTAGAGTAGAAGCAACCATATGCAACTACATCATCTTCTGAGACTCAATAGATAAGTAGACTAACTAACACTCGAGTATCAAGGCGATAGTCATGTTAAATACTCTTTGAATGTCACTATGAACTATATCAAATAGAGCCTCAGGAATCATAAAAATGTATCAAGATAGTGCGAAATAGCTTATGGAATCAGAGACATTTGTCATCGTAGAGTCTTTAGGAATAGGAGCTTATACATCCAACTATTATCCAACATATAGAAGGCTCGAGGCGTAGCTCAACTACTTTAAGAGTTTTAACATCAAGAAGTGAATAAGAATCATGAATCATACTCGGAACTTATGAATGGAATTACCCCAAAGCTCATTTCATACATCACTTATATCTAAGACATGCCAAAAAAAAGAAGGGATAGCTTTACATACCTTTAACGCTTATCCGTAACACAATACGTATACGTACGCCCGGAGCGTCTCAACCTATATTAAGACGTCAAGAACTATGGTTAAGCTACGGGAAGGTTCAAAACGTATTCTAACGTTAGTAGCACGTTTCTAGAAAATTAGACGACGTTTCCTTTATATTCAACCAACTACACAATAACCAAGCAACATCAACAACCACACGTTCAAGTACTATATCAAAGCTAGCCAAGACAAGATACAAGAATGTCCTGAAACAGCCCGCACAACATTCCAAATCAGCCCACACATTACGACATTCCATAATTTTTAACATAACGACTACGACATATTCAAGTTACTCTTAATAATCTATAGCTACAACACTTCATCGAGTGACCTTATAATAGTCCAACAATTATAACAACACAACACAACACATTGCCTTAACTACTCTTAGTCCTTCAATTCAACGAGAACAACAACACACCCAAAATGTCCTTAATTACAACATAACGATGCCCGATAATCTCACGAACATCAACGAATACACCAAGCAAACCGCATACATTTCTTACACGTTATTTCATACAATCTTTTCATCTAATTTAGTGAAATATACCAGCAACCACACGACAACTACATCATTCGTTCATAGGCATGAAAACTACATTAATATCATAATAAATCCTTACAACAGCCCACAAAACAAATTCAACTCCAACTTTAACCCTTTAATAATTTAATTCTCACCACATAATCCATGTCAACAACAACCACAATACAAATTAAAGTTAATTCACCATTTTCACATAAAGCAGCCCCTACACGACCCAAACAACACCTTAACATCAACATACATAATTTCTTATATCCAATTCACATCTACCAAATTATACAAGTCTAAACCACCTCTAAAACATGTAGAAGAGAATTAAATCTTACCTTAACAAGATTGATTCCTCCAAATTGATTCCTCCAAATTAATTCCCAAATTGCTGCCAACGTTTCTTCTTCTTGCATATTCCAACGTTGTTGTTTCCTTAATTTTGTAAATATTGAGCTAAATGCTTATGGAGCAGTACGTTGCTGCTCATGAAGTTAAGCTCTCCCTTTTTTTTTTGTTCTTATGTGTAATAACATGAAATAGCCACATAAGGGTCCCTTGCTCTTTTACACGTACACCTTGGCTGGCCTAACTTTTCATTAGTCATCAAATATTCAAGGCACAACGTGCATGTGTACTTGTAGTGCTTGCAGCCCACTTAAATTATATCCATTAATTTCTTGATCTCAATTCACTTTAATACCAATTATTTTTAATACACTTCATATACTCATTTCCATGATTATGTGACGTAGCACTAGTCCATAGTCCCTTTTGGTACACACAAAAATATTATTCTCAATCACCGTGGTCACACTCGTTAAGTCCTAAATTATTTCGGGACCTCAAACTCTTTGTACTCCAAGCTCTCGATTTTCATCCTTGAATATAATCGAATTCTCCGGGCTCGGGTAATTTTGCTCATGTTGGACGATTAAATTTTCTTGTCCAACAATACGGAATATTATAGCTTGGACCGTATTTCATCAAATAATTTTCGAACCTCGACAAAACTTATTTTTTTCGATTTGTTTAACTTCAAATCCTTACGGTACATATGTACCATCACTTTAACCACCTATAAGCTTGGGGGATAACCTCGTGTCTGTTACTAATATCATTTAACTTGCACGCTTTCCAACGTATGAAAATACGGGATGTAACAAGAGCAACCACCAAACTAGGGTTTTAACTTATACAAACAATCAAGGAAGGATTCTCAAATACAAATCATGCTTTCACAATATGAACGTACTTCAAAAGTAGACATACTTGAAAAGACGATTTTTGAAATATAGACATACTTCAAGAAAGATTTTGAAAATCTAGAAATACCTCAAATCCCGCTCAAACATACTTCCCAAGGTTCAATAATCACACTACAACGGTTTTAGATGAGAAAGATTAGAACTTTAATCGCTTCTTTATGTTTTCTTGGAGATTTCGAAAACTAGGGTTTTTATAAGCCTTATATCTTGTTCTTGAATCTTATGGAAATCATTGGTGGATTCTAACCTCTTTGTTTACTCTATACTAGTTCAAACATAAAAAATAATCTCATAAAATCAAAAGTCTTACCTTTTGATGGAATCCCACACACCCCTTCTCTTCTTCTTTCCTGTAGTTTTCAAGAATCTAGGGTTTGGAAAGATGAGCTAGTATTTAAGAGTATTGATTTGATGTTAGATTGATGTAGTAATCATATGAATTGATCAAGAACTTACCTTATATGTTTTGGGGAAGCCTTAGGATTGTTTTCTCTCAAACATTCAGCCAAGAATGAATTGGGATTGAAAATTTTAAGAAAATCATGTTCTTATACAAAAAATCTCACGCTTGAGTATGCTAAGGTGAGTTTGCGGTCGCATCTCGGACTTGCGGAAGCATCCCGGCAGCATTTCAGATGAAAATTCACTCCAGAAACATTCCAAAATTTGGCCAAGATGTGACCTAGATGCGACGTCGCATCTCGAGTTTGCGGCCGCATCCTGGGTCGCATCTCAGACGGCGCTCTAGACAGGCTTCAGTAAAATGGGCATAACTTTTTACTCGCAGATCTGCTCGAGCTCCACTTTGTATCGTTGGAAAGGTACTTCAAAGATATACAAATTTTATAAAGGAAGTGTTCCAAAATTCATAACAAATTTTCACAAAACTAGCCTAGAAGTCAGACCTACCGAAACATAGACGAGTTTAAGAGCCTTTATGGACTTTACTATTTGGTTTGACTTCAAAATGACTATTTTCCACCCAAATTCATCCTGAATGGATTCATATAGCTAATACATCATCTTAATACTAGTTTTTACAAATTCACACCTAACTCAAATTTTACGGAATGTTACAATTTTCTGCTTTGTGTTTCACTGCTTATTGATGTATATTTGTTTCAATACTTTTAGGTTCTGGCTTCGATGAGAATGCACTAAAGGTAGTACTACTTATACTATTAAAAGTTCAATAAATTTTAACTCTGAAAACAATTTGGAGTGTTTTCCAGCTTTTGTTGTCCCGTTGGTCTCATGTGGATGACTGTCTGCCTTTGCTTCTCCTCAGGTAGGTTTGGTTGCTGCAAATGACATGCTTAGATAGAATTGTAGTATTCTGGATAACCCCAAGCATATGGTACCAACCTGGCCTGAAACTAGAGCATGCCTCGTCATTATTAGATTTTTCCAAAGTTTCATTCAAATAGGATGCATAATGTGAGTGATGATAGTTTACCCTTTGTATACTTTAATACCAAACTAGCGGCAGATACATGTCTCTTTGGCTTAAAGATCATATAAAAGTGGGAAATCATGCTGTAAAACAAATCAAGGCGTAAATTGTGATTTAATTTTATTATTGGAGTTTTTAGAGTTTTCCTCCCGATAATTAAAGAGCTGGACAATAATTTTATATGTTTTGATGTATAGATTCTTGGAAGAAGTAGGTACAATTTTTACCTTTTGAGGAACAGAGAGGAAATGCTCTCTAAAAGTTTGTCTTAGAGTTCATAGTACACAGTTTTACTGGAAGGTAAATTGAAATTTTCTTTTACCCCTCATTTGCTCAAAAAGTTAACCCAAAAGTTTCCCAATCTAGACAAATTTTACGACATAGATAATCTCTTACAGGTTGCAACTCAAGCTGACATAGGGCTTGCTGATGCTTTTATTCATGGGGATTTCTCTTTTGCTGATAAGAATGAAGGTCTTCTTAATCTAATCATGGTGAGGAAATGACTCATTACCTTTGTAAATCTCTTTTGGTGGGTACTTAGGTTCCCGAAATCTTTTGCAGATATTTATTGCCAACAGAGATTTGAAAGCATCTGTTAAAAGGTATACCAAGAAAAGGTAAAATAGTTTACTGACCTGAAATCAAGAAACATAAACTTTTGTTCATATGTTAAAGTTCTTCATCACTTTTCATAGCTCTAGAGGCTGGTGGATCAGTACTTTTTACAGCAGCACTGTAGTCTGCAAAATATTTCATTCGACATGTTTCAATCGAAACACCCTGACTCAGGCTCGTCGGAATATCTCTCGTCATTATGACCTAGTAATTCATTGACTTGCATATTATATCACCCAAAGAATGTAGGGGATGTCATAGATCACTACTAAGTAAAAATTGTCACCAGTTTCTACATAATTTTGAGGCATAATTTGATTCTGCTTCTATTCTATTTAGGCAAAAGTTAGCAACGAACATCACATTTTAGAGACTGGATTGGTTGGGGAAGTTTGGCTATGGAAGTTGTCAAACAAACAGGATACAAATATACTGGTATAACTCTCTCTGAGCGACAACTGGAGTATGCACAGTTGAGAGTTGAGCAAGATGGCCTTCAGGTATAGTACTTTACAATGTCGATGAAAGCTCAAAATTTTCTAGATGACTAACATGAAGCTTACACTACAATATAATTGCTATAAACTGAGGCAAATGATAAAGCAGCTAGGAAATTCTACTTCATGAACGAAACCTTCTTCCATTTTCAGCTTCTAAACTGTAAGAGCTCCTGAACAAGCTAGGCCACAAGTTGGGCCAGAGAAGTTATGACATAAAATTAACTAAATTGCTTCGTTGTATGTTGCATTCCCACAATTGTCCTTATATTTTTAACATGAGAACATGATTTTCTTAGCACTTGCAAGACAAATCCGAGCAATTTTAAAGCTAGGGTTATCTATTAATATTCAATTCAATGAAGTTTTTTCACAGGATCAAATTACATTTCTCCTGTGTGACTATCGTCAAATGCCAAATAAGGACAAAAATGACCAGATTATATCAATGTGAGATTTTATTCATCTGCATCTAAACATGTTGTATTACATCTCGAGCCAAAGTTATAATTGTACTGATTATCATTTTCAGTGAGGTGTTAGAACATATTGGTCATGATTTCATTGGGGAATTCTTTACTTGTTGTGAGTCTGCATTGGTAGAAGATGGGCTTCTAGTTCTGCAGGAAATGAATTAAAGTAACCCCTCAAAACATTCCACTTAGTTCACTTTCTCCCTTTAATTGTTACAAAATTAGCAGTCTCACATCACTCAAATCTAGTCTAGTACATGTACCTTAATTTGATAATAAACTTTTCCCTCCTTCCTAGCCATCAACAAAACAATACATGTATCCTCAAATTAATTTCCTAATACATGAATGAAGAAAATTTATGTATAGCAAAAATCTAAGAAAGGCTTTGTTCTTCCAATACTAGGTTCATTTTCCAACATCAATTTCCTTCACTGTTATGTCACCCTTATTTCTTTATGCTTTTTTTCACAAGTGTTGGATTTCTTTAGTTCATTTCAATGCCAGACGCGAGGTAAGACAGTCACAGGCATAGCACGGACTTCATGAGAGAGTACATATTCCCAGGTGGATGCTTTCCTGCACTAAGTCGAGTAACATTAGCCATGGCTGCTGCATCCAGACTATGGTAACAAAGAGTTTATTTTGTGATTCTGCACCAGTGTGCTTGTCAATCTTTCAAAAGCATTGCTTTCTGAAAGCATTTGATAAATGATATAAATGCAGTGCAGTTCACCTGGAAGATATAGGAAATCATTACTATCAGACACTGAGATGTTGGTGAAAAAACCTCATGAAAAAAAAAGGTAACAAATTCAAAATAAGTCCACAGCCATCTATGCTGAGTTAAAACAGTTTCCTTCATGAATCATTTGCTGCTTGATCAGTTCTAAATGCTGATACTTGACCATTGATAATTGTGTCACTAGCCAAATTTATGCTTTGGGATTCGATGATAAGTTCATCAGAACATGGGAGTACAACTTTGACTATTGTACTGCTGGATTGAAAACATGCACAATAGGAGATTATCAGGTATGGCGATAAATCTATGAAAATATTTTATAGGGAAAAATGACTTCTGAAGTCATTTAATTTCCCTCAGTTTGTTAATTTGGACATAAATGTTGACATAATCTTACCAATAGTCAAAAAATAAATATCGATGAAATATAGTCATAGTGGAAAGGAGGAGATGTGGTATGTAGATGGTGATCGGTGATACTTGTAGGTAGGAAAGAATGAATAATGTCAATATGTTTGCTGGATCAAGTGGGAATACAGGAGAAGTAGAACAAGGTAGTTGTAAAGGAAAAAAGGTTAGATAAAAACATAAAAAGTAATGTTGAATTACTTAACTGCCTCATGTAAAAGTTCAATTAAGTTCTTAGAGATGGCACAAGGATTTATTCACTTATTTTTTTTTCTAACATGCCGCTTCAGGTTCTTCGAAAAGCTTTTTTGTTTTTGTTTTTCCTTTGTGAAGAGTAGTGGTGAAACTCAAAATGTCTGTAATATGTTGAATGATGTGAACTATTTTGTTTACAAACTTAAGCAGTTGGAGTGAAACAACTCAAGTGGTGCAGCTGGAGTAAAAAAAAATTTGAAATTGTTTCACCAAATTTGAGACGTAAAATAACTCAAGTGGTTCTTCTACCTTGTAGATTGTATTTTTAAGGCCCGGGAATGTTGTAGCATTTGGTGATCCTTACAATGGTGTGCCTTCAAGCAATTAGAGTTTCTTTGAATGGAATATGTTATATTGGAATGTTGTCTTTGCAAACAAATAAATCAGTTCATCAAAAAGCATGAAAAAATTGTATTGTGTGAACTTTTCCCAATTACCCATTAAAAGTTATTCAAGGAATTTACTATTATTGGAATAGGAAAAGGAGAGATTTGGGATGGTTGAAATGTAATTATGTTCAGTTATTATGAATCTTAAGGAAAGAAACAAAGATACCGTTTGATTGGCAGGAATGAAGAAAAAATGCGCCAGACAATTATTATTTTGTGTATCGTTAATAAGAAAGTGGTGAGAAAGCGGGTAAAAATGCTAAATTGGAGCACAAAGTGTCAGATTAACTACAACGTGAAATTTGATTCGATTTTCAGCTTTCGTAAACAAATGTTATTTTCTAGTGAAAATTGAAACGAGTCCTTTCTAAGTCTGAATTTTAGTTGATCTCATAAAAAAGAAAATATTTTTAAATTGAGTCTCCTTCAAGCTCAGTTTTGCTGGTCATAAGGTACCTGCAATCAGTCAAGTCATGTAAGTATTTGTCTTCTGTATGAGATAGTATGATTATAACCTTTTAGAGTTTATATTGAAGCCATATTGATATGGGAAAATTTCAGAAATATACAAGTTGGTCACTTACATTATAACAAAATAGCTCAAAACTTACATTACGAAAAATAAGCCAAAATATACAAACTTATATAAAAATATACACACCTATACAGATGCTTATACCAACATATACGAACATATACAAACATATATACAAAGGCGAGAGAGAGAGAGAGCGAGCGAGCGAGAGAGAGAGAGAGAGAGAGAGAGAGAGAGAGAGAGAGAAAAGTTTGGGCCATTTTTTTGCTTAAGAATTAAAATGGATCATTTTGGAACGATTGCCGCGTCCAACGAACATACAAAACAGAATTTGTTCTTGATATAATGGTGTGTAATATAATTCAGTTAGGCCAAATACATAGACAGCCCCTGAATTTATCCGACTATTCCATCTAACCCCTTATGATAAACCTATGACCATTTAAACATCTAAACTCTACTCAAACTATGTCACTTAGACACTTGTCAATCAAACAATGAGCAAATTAAAATGATGCCAATTAAACAATGCCACATGGCTTTGATTCCAAATAAATAAATAAATAATCTTTTGACCCGCAAAAAAGAAAATTCAGTTTAGAAAATTCTTCATCTTGTCTACCCAGCACCACCAGACCCATTAATGCACTCTTACTGTCTCAGTCCTCCATTACCTTTCTCAGCCGCCATACAAAATTCGCCAGCTTCCCTCTTTGAATTATCACTGACATCACCTTCTCAGTTCTCAAAGTAAAGAATCTTACTTCTTGCAATGCTTTAGATTGCTCATTTTATGAAAAGACAAGATTTATCTTGAATTTTAACCAATATTATTGGGCCCTCCTAATTATTTACTACGATCATCCTAATAATTAAGAAAAAATGCTTTATTTTTAGGGAAAAGGGCCAATTATACCCCTCTAATTTATTTTAATAGCTAACTTTACCCTCCGTTAGTGATTGTAGTCAAATATACCCCTGCCGTCTATAAAGTTTACACATGCACCCCTAATTGGATAGAAAACCCCAAATCAAAGCAAAACATCCATATCACTTAAAATAACCCATTCACTTAATTGATCCGCCCAAACCCAGCTATTATAATCACATTTGATGATCCCACCACCCCTCCCTGTTACACCCCAGAAAATTTTGCGTTACTAAGGCTACAGACGGCTTAATGTGAGCTCAAGGAGGAGTAAATATTACAAGTATAAAGGATGAAATTCTACTGTATTAGCATGATTATAGCATGAGTATGATATTTGGAATTCGTACAATATGATTGGAATGATACATTAAAAGATATATAGCCCTCGTAACCGTAAGCTGGGTGGGGCCCACATGATGGGGTTTTTATAAGGACATATGACAAGTTATATGGACAATATATGTGAAGTTAAACACAACTCAATAAGGACCCTTGAGCCAAATCCAAGTGTAAGCCCACCAAAAAGATGTTTTTAAGTTACGTTTTCGGGTGATCTGACTTCGGGAGGCCATAACCCCATCATTATTTGGGAATTTGGGAAAACTCCAAAAATAAAAGTTGTAGATAATTTAAATACCTTTCCAAACATAGTTTGTGGGCCTTCATGTGACATAGGAATAAAAAGTTATGGACCTTTTAAGGACAAAAGGTCAAACTGGGCGGTGGGCTCGGCCCAACCCGACTCCAAGTCGGAGCCGCCCACTTCCCTTGCTATTTAAGGGAAAGTTTCACCCTTATCTGCCTCATTTTCATACCAAAGGTCCAGAACATTTTAGAGAGAGAGTGAGGGAGTTTAGAGAAATAAAGCATGGGTTCGATCAAGTTCGAGGCCCCGAATCCAGAGGCTCGTGAAGGATAACGTGTAGTAGGAGCTGTCGTCGTCGTTTTAAGCTAAATATTGAGCTTGGGGGATGATATTTTCATGTTTGAGCTGCTGCTAAGGTATGTATAAGGTACCTTTTTATGTTATTAAAGTGTTTATTTAGAGTTTTAACAGATTAGAACGGAGGGAATAATGTTAAAAACTCATTTGGTTTTTTTTGAAGTTTATGAAGGTGGGGCTGTTTTAGTGGAGTTAAATGGATGGAAATATCCGAGTTATGATGTATATTGATTGTTGATAATTTAGCTGAATTGGATTTTCGGGGGTTGTCCGGTTTATAAAAGGAAATCTTTGTCGAAATTCGTTAGAAATAGAGATAAGTTTAAGGGATTGATTATAAGGATATATATTGGATTGATTGTTGGTAAATTGATATTGTTGATAGATTAGCGTGACTCGAAGATGGACTGTGGTTAGCTGGAAAGCTGCAAAGGTATGTAAGACAAACCTTTCTTCTTTTGGCATGATTCTTGTTGTTATTCGTTCTATATGTACTCCATATTATTCCATTCTTAGACGAGTAAGGTCTAAATGTTTCTTGTGATGGCTTATTGATATTGTACTCCTATTCTGTTCTAAAGGGAAACCCATAAGGTGCCAAGTTGAGTTGTGTATATGATTTTACTAATGATTTTGAGGAAAGGAGTTTTATACTAAAGGAAACATAAAGTTTGATTTTCAAAACCACTCCGGGGAGTGCGAGATTTTACTACTTCACTTTATTTACGATTCATGTTTACATTCCATAGTATCATCCCTTTGTACTGATATGATCACTTATTCTTTGGATAGGGCAATAAGATGAAATTGAGTAGAATATAAGTAGTAAGAATTTCATAACCATTCTACCCTCAAACTAGTATGTCCTCCTAAGTCTAGTGAGATACAAATTTGATAACTTCTTATGAAAGACTAAGGCTAATAACAAGATTGTGATGAATTGATTAGTGACTTATGCTTTGAATTGAAATTGATATTGATATTTGTGGATTGGGTTTGTGTTGATATGATGGTGATATTAAGTCGGGCTTGGTGCCCGGCGGGGCACCCTAGCCTAAGCGGGAAGCGGACTTGTCTGGGGGCTATCATTATTTTACCGGAAGCGACCGTTCGAAGGGACTATTGTGATACTAGCCGGAAGCGATTTGTCGGACCATTCTTTTTAACGGAGTCGAAAGCGACATGTGTGTTGGATTGCATTATTTACTTAAATATTGTTTTGAGACTTCGTGTGCACATTTATATTTCTTCCGGCGAAGGCACGTATGACTGAGTTAGATTGTGATTTCTTCTCGTCAGCACGCGATTTCCGATAGGGTGTGATGGGCACCCGACCATTACCTAGGCCGAGCGAACCACGCGTACTCTCATAATACTCATAGCCATACCGGGCCCACAAAGCATAACATAAGCACGAGTAAGAATTTTTCGAAAACACACACCTTTTCATTTTTTTCAAATCAAACGAATTCGTAACATTGCGAATCTATAAACACATGAGGTTCATAACACAATGCGTACCGATACATAGGCTTACATAGCCGTTTACAAACGAACATTTCATACACACGACACCGTTCGCAAAGTCTCTAACATAACTCCATCACCGTACAAAGCATTCGACTCGGCGGACTCACGAGGAAATGGAGCTCGCCAACCCGGAACATCTTACCAACATCGTCCTTCATCCGTGGGTACCGCGCTGCATGAAACGCAGCCGAAGAAAAGGGGAGTCGACGTAAATATGTACTGAGTATGCAAAGCAGAAAATACAGAAAACGAAATAAAGTGTACCCAACGCGAGCATAATAGTCCAAATACCAACGTTCTTCCATCTGACCTCCAAATCATACATACACAAATCATACACACATACCGCGGCCAGGAACGCCGGTAATATCACGTACATGTATACACACATATA
Source organism: Lycium ferocissimum (assembly GCF_029784015.1). Lineage (NCBI taxonomy): Eukaryota > Viridiplantae > Streptophyta > Magnoliopsida > Solanales > Solanaceae > Lycium > Lycium ferocissimum. The sequence goes on along the minus strand of NC_081348.1, from coordinate 70,355,954 downwards.
CTGCGCGGAACCCGCCGGCTAATATCATAAATATATAAATATACACAAAACATACTACTACC
>NC_081348.1:70349677-70355792 GCF_029784015.1 Lycium ferocissimum | reverse complement strand
TAAGTCCTTCTTGGTTGTGTTTAACTTCACATATATTATTCATATAACTTGTCATATGTCAAAAAAAAATCTCGACATGTGGACCCCACCTCGCTATGAATAATCCAACGTACAAAAATACGGGATATAACATTAAAAGTCTCAACCTCGTATCCCGGAATAGTCTCGTTCTTAACTTTTCATGGCTAGCTCGGAATGTCCCGACGTACAAAATACGGGATATAACAACTAGCATTCAAAGCGGAGGGTTTTAATATTTTGGAATAGTCTAGGGTTTGCGTGGTATTTGTTTGTGGTAATGTGGGTGGCATAGCCTCTTGTGGAGGCTGCATGGTAGCCGTAGAGGCCATAAATGGCCTGAAAGTTGCACTCTCTCACTAGGTCGCCAAGTCGCCTAGAGAGAGAAGCTCTCGGGTTTAGGTTTCCAAATTTTTCGGATTTGACTTAGGTCAAATCTCAACTGTAACTTTCCATTTTAAAAAAAAAATTAATTAAATGGCTCGGCTGTGGCCATCATAAACATCCATTTTTGCACCTATTTTGTTTGGAAAACAATAATGCAAATGTGAGACATGTGAATCGAACCTGCAAAAGTACGGATATTTTGAATACCCTTGACCACTAAATATCACTTTCAATTGTTACAAAAGTGTTAAAATTTAGTATAGAACCCATATTTGACCTATATACTCGTATTCTCACAGAGGGTGCTCAACCGACTACCCTTTTGCCATTGCTCACGCCACCATTGACTAGTCCGACACGACATTATAACTCACTGGAAGTTTCCTTGATGTATATGTTAAGGTAATGGTGGCTCCGTTGTCCTCAAATTTTGGGTGTGCCTTTGCACATAACTCATGTTAGTTGTGTGAGACACAAAATGGATTTCTATGTGATAAAGATATAGACATGTTATTTTGGACATTTGGCTATCTTTGTTTGGTTAATATTTTGACTTGGATCACAACATCATTTTAGCACATGACATCATCTTGTTGGCCTTGAATTTGACTGGACATGCCAGGTCACTTGACACACGGCATGAGTTTGGGCCTCAAGATGAAATGGACTTGAAAATAATAAAGTAGACTTATTTAATTTGTTAATATCATACTACTCATATGCACTCTAAGAATCTGGTTCTTAGAGTAATTGCGTACGAAGGTAATGCAGCGAAATATAAAATCAACACAAGAATTTTCATGTGGAAAACTCCTCGATCAAGGGAGTAAAAAATCACGACCTATCTCTTATAGGATTTAATTGAATCTCTCTACTAAATCAGGAGACTTGTAAAGGCAACAATTAACCTAAGGACCTGTTCTTTGAACAATTCGCTTATGACAACAATTTAACTAATGAACACCTATTACACAATACTTGCAAAAGTAAATAGATGTAACCACAACAGAACCTAAACTAGACAAACTAAGGAACTTAATGATAATTCTTGACAATCTCTGTCTTCGTCGTCTTGAAGTTGACTCTCTTAAGACAAAGTGTTGACTGTGCTCACTAAACCTCCCGTTAGAATGTTTTGATTTGTGGTTGTGGTCTAGCGTCAAAGCTTGTTCATGTAGTGATTATATAGAAGTAGTTTCCGCCCTTGAATAGTTGAATCCAACCAAGTTTTGGTTTCATAATTGTATGCAAAAACCAAACCTTGTTTGACTTGGATCTTCCTTCTTTCCTTGTATCCGCGTCGGTGAAGTCTTCTACTTCAATGCTAATTCCATGTTGATCAACTTATGGCACTTTATGAAAATATTACCATAACTTTAAATCCAACTCTTCATCAAATAGGAATCAATCAATATTCCTTCTTCTCTAACGTTGGCATGAAATAGCTTTCCAGTCTCCTGTTACGTGATAGTAAGGATCAGTTCATTTGAGCAATTCCGCAGTTGATATGACTGCTTGATTGAATCCGTTGGAGATGTGTTTGGATATCTGTTCTTCAATGAATCCTTCCTTATGTCCCCCTTGATTGTCATTGGGTACATTATTTGTCAAATCATCAAAACTTCATTGTAACTTCATAATATGTCATTGAGCCAACAACTAGTCAATAATTTCTCCCACTTTGATGATGACAAACACATAACAGCTTCACATATCTTCATGTGCCCTTTGATCGACTTTCTTCAATCTTCTTCAGCTCTGGATCAAATCTTTCCCCTTGGGCTGTGCTTCTATGTTGACAATCTTCCACTTTAGAACCAGCTCCATGTTGTTCTAAGACTACAGCTTCGTGTTGATACAACTAAGGCTCACTACACGAGGTTTGTAAGCTTGCTGTAGTTCACCCGCAAGACTAGGAAATTTTTTGATGGCATATGTAATTTCACTGAGGGACTAACCTTTCACTCTTTGAAACCTTTTAGGCGGCTAGACTATATGGAAAGTGTAAAATGATACGCGTCCTATGAATATGCGTAAGGACCAAGTTTTTGCTCAGGACATTTGTTTTTCAACCTTATATCTCCATTTGTTTTCCTCCCTTATAACTCCTCATCTGGTGTCTTCTAATAGGACTGAGTTCATTATAAATAAGAACCTATTCTTTTACAATATATTCCTAACTGGCAACTAGAGTATGTATATAAGCAACTTTCAATATTCTTTGACCATCTTCAATCTTCTTGTGGTCAATGTAATGTCTGTGCCTGATATATCTGATGTTGGCACATGATCTGTATATCTGAACTGAATTTTCCCCCTTTTGACATTATCAAAAATAAGTGTGTTAACAAGATCCAGTGTATTTGATAAATGTCAAACTCATGGCCACTTGGCTGCATTATCATGAACATGTACAGGAGCTCTAACAACTTAATCTAGTTAAAACCTTGAGAGAAATATTAGCATGCACCACTTTAAGTCATAGGACCCAAACCAAAAGATTGTTACATTTTATTCTACACTGTCAGAAAATATATTGAATTCAGGTCGGTATTTGGTAGGATTTAAGCTTGGTGCAAAATGCGAGGCACGTTTATAAGATGAAAGTTGCGAAAATGAGAATGCAGCGATGGATGTGTGGGCACACTAGGAGAGATAAGATTAGGAATGAAGATATCCGGGATAAAGTGGGAGTGGCATCGGTAGAGGACAAGATGTGGGCGTGACACCTAATTTTTGACCTCCAATAATTTTATTTAATTGTCCAGAGTTCTTGGATCTCAAGTGGAGTGAAAATGTAATTTATAAACCAAAATGATTTTTACGAAATTATTTCGATAACATTTTTCCATTTCATTTGGCGGCCGATTTGCCCAGTCCAAAAGGAGCTGACCTGGCCCAATCACGCATATAAGCGTGAATTCAACCCAAACGGACCTCATTTGGTCTAACTAGGGAAAAGGGTATGAAACCCTACGTAGCTGCCACCATTTTCTCTTTGCTTCGATCAGCAAAGGCCAAGAATGGCAAGGGATTCACGCGCTTTTGCTTTGCGCAGGCCTCGCATGGCCAAATGTGGTAACGCATTAATTGAAACCACCTCTCTCCATTGCGTTTCAACAAAAACAAGGTAAAACCCTTCCCCTCTTCTACTTTTTCTGATTTCACGGTCAAGGTGAGTATAAATCCATTAATAGGATTTGTCTCAACCGATTTGAACTCTTAGTTCCATTGATTCATCCAAAAGTAACGGGATTCACCAAGAGCCCTTTAAATCTGACCCTTCGTGTAGTTTTTGTTTAAATCGTGACCATTGAGTGTTGATAGGAAGGGATTATTCCCAGAATTCGTTTAGTCCCACATCGACTAAGTTGGGGTTTCATCCCAATTTGGATTCTATATAAAGAACCCCCAATTCACAACACACACACACACACAAAAGTGTCAATTCAGAGCAAAAACACCTAATTTAACTAGGAATTTAGCAATTTGCTGAAATCTTTAACTAATTAGGTTCAAAGTCTAACATTTATTTTCTTTTGTGGCTGAGCATCGGAGGTGGAGGGACTAAGTCTTCCAAATCCATTTTCGACTAAGGTTGCGCAAAGAAGAGGTAAATACTTCTCCTTTTTTTTCTTTTCTGCTTTCTTATGTTTCGTATGTGTATTAAGCTAGTTGATGTGTTTATTTTAGTTATGTGTTTAGTATGTGCCTGCTGATATTTGTGTCTAATTAGTCTAGTTTGATTTTAGATTGTAGTTTAGTTTCAGTTTGATATAGTCTATTTAATCTTACATAGTATAAATCGGTAATACACATGGTAGATGTGTATGTGGAACATATCTAAGGTAGTTTTCCTCCATGTTTATGAAGTTTGACTGATTTAAATGTGACCTGAATCTTATTTGTCATGCATATATCGACTCACCTATGTGATTAAAAGGGTAACTATACTTGTTTAGACTACATTTATGCATATAATTACATGTAACAGATTTTTATATCTAGCATGTGTTCACTGTTGGATTTGGGGAGTGATATTGGCTTGTTTAAATGGAATACTTATTTGGATATAAAGTGTAACATTTATGCTTTGCTAGATCAATCATGCTTATCCGGTGTTTGCCTTTAGATGATTTCCCAATCTTTGTTTCAATCCAAATCCTTTATTTTTTGTCCATTTTTTCTTAAACATAGATGATTAAGTACTTTTTAGTAGTTTTTGTATTCCATGATTAAGTGTGTTTAGATTGAATGGACTATCTACAATAGAATGGTTGTTTGAAGAGCATGTTTTTTGTTCAAGTCTTTGAGCATTTTTCGGATCCGGAGGGATTTAGTCAAACATATGGCTTGAACCCCCTTTTTTTTGAGGCCTTTTTGTCTTGTTTAGTTATTGTGTCAACTAAGCATATGTAAGTCCATTCTTTTTTTTTTGCATGATTACTCGTGCCCGGGTTTTGACCCTTTCCCAGTCCCCCTATTGTCCCACCCTTTTCATATAGGGATATTTGTTGGTCCATTGCTGTGGTTAGAATTCGTTTTACACTTAATCATTCTTATTCATGTGGTTATGGATCTGTTTAACCTATTTGAGCATATTATATACCTATCTTAACTAATTCCTATTTGACATAAGTCATAGTGTCACGACCCAACCCCGTGGGCCCCTGGAGGTGTCCCCAAAGGACACCCCTACGTCCCCACCTAACTCCGAAACCAAATTTCTAATCCCCTTCGTACATAAATTCTAGATATAAGGTGCGTCGACCAAAATACATATATGTACATACATCCGAAACCTCGAAAACCCTTAAGGCTTTATATCGAAAAAAGTCGCAAACTCGCACATACTTACCCAAGGTTTACAACCCCCTTTCCCCAAAAAATGTCATTGGCCCCAACTACGAACGAGAAGACGGGGGCGGGGGGCCCCCGTCCCAAATGATCATATATATACCAAAAACCTGGGTGGGAAAAAATATTACCAAAAGTATCCCCACTTGGGGGGGTTTTAAAGGGACCTGAAAACCAAACCGGGGGGCGCCCCACGGCCCGGGCGCGTTCGGCCCTTTCCCCAGCGGGGAAAGCCGGGCCCCAGGAAACGGGGGTCGGACGAAATGTCCCCGGGGCGAAAAAATAATACATAATCAAAATAACCGGAGTCACTTTTAAAATCATCGGACGGAAAAAACGAAAAAAGAGCGGACGGAAAACTTCCCTAGCGAAGCGGACTTACGAGGACGGGCGAAACATAAGCGGAATTTTCCTTCACGAGTGGCCCGGGTTGGTCCGCGGTCGGGCTTCGAACGTACGAAAAGGGAAACGGTTTTCCGGTTTGGTTTTTCGGGAGGGGGCGCAGGCGGAAACCAAATCGGACAACAAACCCAAAGGCCCTTAAAACCCAGCCCCAAAAAAATACGCGACCAAACCCAAAATCGGATCTCCTTCTAGGTGAAGATCCCCGCCCTGGGGGCGCGTCGGGCCCGGCCCCCGTAGGACGGGACGCGGTGGGGGGGGAACCCGGGGCGGGTGCCCTCCCCCGCCTCCCCGGAATATCACATAATCGGGTCATATCGGATCGTACGGATACGAAAGGATCCCGGCCCGCACACCGGGGACGCGGGAACAAAAGCCAAAAGGGGCACCCAATCCGGGGGCCCCGGCCCGGGGGCGGGGAAAAGCATTAGGGGTCCCCGAAAGGAAAAAT
>NC_081348.1:70299697-70349577 GCF_029784015.1 Lycium ferocissimum | reverse complement strand
TACAATGTCCTTAACCCCCCTTACACTAAGTAGAATCCCATTAGAACCTTAATTCCTACCATTCCGACTTGTTTCTAATTTTTCCGAATTCGCATAAAATGCGAGGTGTAACACTGGCCCTCTCACCATGGCCCCGGTCACGCTCGCGCTCTGTCCTCTGCTGACGCTTAAGATCCTCTAAATTCTGTGCATATGCCTGTATACGGGAAATATCCATGTCCAGCTGTAATGCAGCCATCGTACACTCATCTATCAAATATGGCCCTAGACCGGCCACGAAACGATGAACTCTGTCCTCCATCTCAGCCACCATGGTTGGGGCATATCTAGCCAAAGAATCAAAGTGCACATAATACTCCCGAACACCCATACTGCCCTGCTCAATATACAATAACCTATCTGCTCGAGCCCGTCAGACTTTTGGTGGTAAATAATGACAAATAAAAGCATCTGAAAACTCTCGCCAAATGGCTGGATGAGCATTCTCTCCCCTAGACAGCTCCCATGCCTAATACCACTGTACTGCAACATCATGGAACCTACAAGATGCCAGCTCCACTGACTTGACCTCGTCGGCGTGCATAACCCTCAAAGTCCGCTGCATACTATCAATAAAATCCTGAGGATCTATAACTTGCTTCAACACAGAATACTCTGGAGGATCTAATCCGAGGAAATTCTTAACCCCCGCACTACCAGCTCGATCTCCCTGATCAACACCAACTCCTTACCGTTGAGCCAGAGCGGCTACCAATCTAGTCAATAACTGTATAGCATCTCCTATATCCTGACCCGGTGCATCTGGCTGAGGAACTAGGGGCACTGGGGTAGGTGCTGGAGGCAGTGTATGTGAAGTCTGGGAAGGGTATTCACTTTGGGACCCGCCCCGAGCCCTGGTAGCCCGCTGAGTACAGCTGGTGGCCTCACCAGCCACTCCCTTGTCCTTCTGGGCTGATGTAGCTTCCTTGCGAGGCATTGCTGAAATCAGAACAAATTATTAGAAGACGAACTCTTAACACATGACTTTATCGTACGATCTAAGAGAGAAAGAATGATAATTTCTTAAATGTCCTGTAGCCTCCTGTTTATAAGTGTGGTGCACGACATATCCATAAACAAGACTAGACACGGTCTGTACACAACCCTAGGACAGAACTGCTCTGATACCACTTCTGTCATGACCCAAACCGATGAGCCTCTACGAGTGCCTGATCTCTAGTGACCAAACACCCCTATACTCATAGCTGGATAATACTACATAATAAGGGCCCAGAAGCAACTCAATCTGGATTAAACTGACTCATGAAAGAATAATATCAGGAACTGTGCATCATGCATATATATATATATATATATATATACACTGAAGATAACAATGCAAGCCAACTAGGCTGCTACATGAACTGTACACAAGAGAATAGGAGCCGACAAGACTACATCACAAGTCATCTACACATAACTATTGACAGACCTCTAATGGAATAAAAGCTGTAAAAAGGACGAGACAGGGCCCCGTCATACCCATATGCATATACACCTCAAAAGAATGGCATACCAAAATAAACCGCAGCTCCGGATCAAGTGGAGCGCACCGACCTACCGAATGGGAGTCCCTCACCGAGCCGGGACTCGTCTGTCTGTCTATCTGTACCTGCGGGCATGAACGCAACCCCCAGAGCGATAGGGGAGTCAGTACGGATAATGTACTGAGTATACAAGGCATAAGAGTAACATATATATATATATATATATATATATATATATATATATATATATATATAGAGAGAGAGAGAGAGAGAGAGAGAGAGAGAGAGAGAGAGAGAGAGAAGAGTCATGAAAGAAATCTGAAACTCATAAACAAACTGACTGTCTGAATGCATCTGTATAACTGAAGACACCTCTGCAGTGTATGATATGCATAGATCATAATATAACCGATAATGCTGTGAAACGTACAGCCCGATTCGTATATGATATAATAGTGCTGAGGAACGTATAGCCCGATCCATATCTCATATAATCCCACGTTCGGGATGGTAATCATCTCACGCCGCCCACTAGTGGTGCTGCCCAGCAATATAGGCACGGTGTAATCATACATCATCATCCATATGCCACCCACCGTAGTGGTGTTGCCCGGCCATATAGGCACGGTGTAAGAAAATAGTTGTACATATATGTGTATATATATATATATATATAATGCATGAAAGACTCATGAAAGATATACTCCGGATTACTCTAGGTAACAAAAGATCTCTAGAAGTCATGGACATGAACATAAGGAATCAAGGATATGATGAATCCTATACCATCTAAGAGTAGAGTCTTTAGAATTTGCTTGCTCACTTGTTCGTTCGGATAGTAAAGATCATGCCAAAAGAATAAAAGGGACAGCCTTAACATACCTTGAAGCGTATCTAATCGTCCAACGTCTACTTCTTGAACTCGTAAGTCTACAATCAAGACAACATAGACCACAATTAGTCCCTTCATAACACTTACTATCCCATTCAAGTGAAAAAGGGACTTAACGAAGTTCGAGCAATATCTCCTTCATAACTCAATAATCTGTCCATCTCTAATTTAACTTAACTATCAACAACAATACCAACAATTACCATATCAATACTTACATATCAAAATACAATCAATTCTACTCCAAATCATCCCTCAAAATAGCCCTCAAGTCCAACTCTACCCTTATTCAACTTACAACTTCCATAACTATAATCCTCTTTACTTAAAACTCTTGGTGATTAGCTTAAACACAAAAGTAGGAATCATATACATACCTTGAAAAGTCTAGGGTTCCAGGAATCAAACTTCAACTCCAATTCCAAAACTTAACAACTCCAATAGAACCCTAAGAGCAACTTTCCCTTCACAAGCTCGGGTTTACGGGGCTCGGATCTTGGTAAATCTTCACTATGATGATGGAAAATATTAAGAGGAATATTCTAGGACTTTCTCTGATTTTGGAAGTGGAAAACAATGAAAATAAAATGTGGGAGTCAAATATATATAGAGGGAACTAGAAAGCTCTAGTGTGCGGGTTGACTGTGGGTCGAGGGCTCGTCGACGTGCTCCGTCGACCTGCCACCTGAAACTTCAGAGGCAGCGGAGCAAGGACGGTCCACCATGATGGCTCGTCGACATTTCAACAGCCCATCGATGGTGACTGATTTCTGCAGACTCTCCCGAGTCGCTTCGGCCTGCGTTGATTCGATTCGTTTAGCTTCAAATCCTATCAAATCGCAAAGAACGTATACTTACACTTTGGTACACGTAGGGTAAGGCACTTAATTTGTCAAAAACTCGGATACAAATTTCCATACCAAGGGTATAGACCACCCATAAGCTAAGGACTTCCTTGCGACGAAAATGAGAGGTGTAACACTAAACCCTCTGGTGGGCGAACCATCCCCTTAACCAAATTCTCATTTGTGCAACCAATTATAAATCGATAGCAACGGAGATAATCATAAAACTGTCTGGTCATTCCATAATAAAAATAAAAGTCCGGAATCCTAACTATTACAAACCCAAAATCCCAAAGTCATCGTATAAGGACTCTAAAATATAAAGCTGTCTAAAGAATAAATATATGTCTATATATATCATAAATGTCTGGAAAGGAGATAGACATCAATAAAGGAAGATCTTCAGGCGGCATGGCATAGATAGGAGCTCACCCTCTGATCTGGTCTAGAAATGGCCTCAAGCTAAATATGAGTTCTAGACGAAGTCTCTGGCACACAATCTACACTCAAAAAGGGTGCAGCAAGGTAGTATTAGTACAAACACTATGTATCAGTAGATATCTTAGGCCGACTAAGATTAGTATCAAGTATACATTTATAAAATCAACAGAATAGGCAGATAGGCACAACAGCGCAATAACACAACCGTATCAAAACTCAATTATCAATAAATCAACAGTGCATCACACGAATAAGATATCTCCAATGTAATACAAGGAGGCCAATGATAGTATCTCAACTGTACACACATGCCAACGGCTATTTCGCTTATTAGTCATGACCTGTAGGGGATCTATGGTGTCCATGTACCACTCGGTCCGAAACTGACCTCGGATCACGAGCCCTTATTTAGGCCACATCCTCACCCCCTATCAAATATGTCTTTATATATATTTCTGTATCTGATCATAATATGCATCTCAACGTATTTCCAGTCCAACAGTCAATATGGAATATGATCAGTCAATAAATTCAATGTCAATAAATGCAAGGCACCATGCCACAATTCATAACAGGACTCAGATAATCAACTCAACATAGCATGAATATGCAACTATCTCAATCAACAAGAAGAGTATATATTGACTCCTTCCTTCTCATAACACAACAATTTCACCTCAAGTTTCGCTACATAAAGTAATGGCGATAAGCCCACCTAATCAGAAATCATACCAACCTAAGTGATGTCCAACCAGACTCATGTTCGAAGACCTAATCATTCTTTCTCCCATCAATTCTACTACATATACAATCAACTAATCAAAGTCTAACTCAAGTAAACCATAACCTACCTCAGGTGTAGAACTAGAACAAAGCAAGCTACTCCGCTAGAGCTTTCCCCTTCCGTAGTGCTTTGAAACGCTCAAAGTCTAGCAATATAACGCTAAGTAAGTAATAGACCATCTACTCAAAATAAAAACAACAATTGGGGAAGAAGACCCAATTACTCCTACCCTTTTCAAATGGGTGAGATCATCATTTGATGGTGAATTTATATTAACCTCGATTGCAACAATCATAATCCTCTAATTTATAGGATTCTAACCAATTTAACCTTTTCAAAATAGATTTTAGTCCAAAGTTACCATTTTTGGTGGAACCCTAAGTCTCAATTTCCCATCCTAGAAAGTGATCACCTACACTCCTAGATGATTAAACAACAATAAAATCAACAACCCATCAATTATTCAAGGGTTTACTAATTCTAGGGTTCTAGTCTTTTCATCCACCATTAGAGAACCTTAACTAATATATGAACTTAAATATGACAAGAGAATGAACAATGAAAGGATTGAGACTTACCCTTAAAGAAGAATCCACCCACGCCTTAGGAAAATCGCCTCTTATTTTCTTGGGAATTGCTTTTGGAGTTATGTGACTTAAAGACTCAAATTTTGCAATATAAAAGTGGGTTTCTGTCCCCTGTCTACCACTGCATTAGTCACTACCTCCACTGCAGTGGTCCCGCTGTAGCGGTCACTACCTCCGCTGTAACAAAAAATATCACTGCCATGGTGGACCTCATTAACTAGCCCGACTCGCCCTAGCGGTCAAGACCGCGCCGTAGTAGTCCCGCTATGGAGGTTCACCACCCACTATGGCGGACTTTCCCTAATTTCCAGAATCCCGCGGTGGCGACTGACACGCTGTTATGGCGGACTCACTGCAGCGGTCCCTCCCGCGCTGCAGCGATCGCTTCCGAACCAGTGACCTCTGGTTTTTCACCAGTTTTTCACCACAAATCCCAACATCAATTTGAGGCCCTATTCATACAAACCATACATGCACACATATGTAAAAACAAGTTACGAACTCGCCCGTGGTCTCGCAATTCCCAACGGAGGTCTAATTTACTAAGTCAACCCCCCAACGGAAATAAGTCAAGTTTTCAAACAAGTGCACAAATACAATCAAATGCCTTTATTTTATAATTCCAACTATTCAAGTTTTCATTAGACTCACACCTAGTCTAAAAAATGTACGAGTAGGGGTAAAATGGTCCAAATGCACATAACGACCTAGCGAGTAGTTACAAGGGCCATACTGCCAAAACGGCCATACTGCCAAGAGGGCCATACCGACAAGGGACCATACTGCCAAGAGAGCCATGCCTCCAAGAGGGCCATACTGCCAAGAGGGCCATACCTCCAAGAGGGCCATACTACTGAGAGGGTATTCGTACAAGTCACCAAAAGGGCCATTCAAGACAAACTGCCGGGAGGGCCATTCTATGCAAGCAAAGACCAGAGGAGGTCCAACAAAGCGAACAATATCGAGAGTGTCGTTTATTTTTCAAGACAGCCAAGAGGGCCATCGGAAACTACGCGGGGTGGTAAAGCAAAGACGCAGGGCCGAGATGGTCATTCAGAGTCAAGCAGTGCCAAGAAGGTCAACCTGCAAAATCAAAAAGGTACAAACCAAAACCATGCAAGGATGGTAAAAGCAGAACAAGACCAAGAGGTCAACCACAACGTCACTCCAGCAGATGGAAGCAGGTTAGCAGCCGCCAAGAAGAGGAGCAAGCTGATCAAACCATATCCAAATGTATGCGGAGAAAACATGGAACTTTTTCTTACATAGTCGTTTGAGATAGGTATCTAGGAGAGTCAAGCTCTCTAGCCAGGAATTGGAAGATCGCTCCACCTCGTGCTCAGCTGCACAAATTTATTTTTATTTGCCAAGACACAAAGGCATTCCCGCATAAGAGATACCCTTTTCCTCCTATCTAGTCGAACTACAAGTGCTTGATTCCCAAGATCAGGGATATGTAGGTAGACTCAATGCCAGAGATTCAATCACACTCTAACAAACCACTCCGGGCCTCCCAGTTTTAACAATGGGAAATTCAAAATTTATTTGAATTTTCACTTTAGGCCCCTAATTGAGTCGAACTATAAATGGCCTGGATTCTCATGTAACCTGAGATAAGTAGGAAACCCAGAGACCAGGGTCCGGCCATATATTTAAAAATTGCATAAAAAAAAGTATTGTGAAATTGGTCAGCCAAAAATCAGGTTTGTCAAATTCGATGATCAGGAATGGGCCCGCCATCCCCGAACACCGAAGGGGCAGTTGTTGACACCTAATTTTTAACCTCCAATAATTTTATTTAATTGCCCAGAGTTCTTGGATCTCAAGCGGAGTGAAATATGTAATTTATAAACCAAAATGATTTTTATGAAATTATTTCGATAATATTTTGCCATTTCATTTGGCAAAAATAACTTCACATATATGTTTTAAGTCATCTAAAAGTAATTTACATATTTTACTATTAATATCAAAGTATTTGTCAAGATTAATCAGAAAATAATTCAAAACAATTACTCAACTAATTGTCTAAATTATCAAATATCAAAATGGTAAATATTTTACTCCGTTTAGTTCAAGAAATTTGAATAATTAAATAATTAATCATTTTACCTATCAATTTCAATTTTACATAATCATAGCTTGCATTTGCAATTTAAAATTAATCATGATTAATTAGGTGCTCAATTGTGGTTACATTTGAAAATTTCCTATTATATGATTTGTTGCGGTTACAAATTAAATAATGCATTGTTAGTTAATTCGGGTCATGATTGAAATAGCTAATTTCGTGGTTTAAGTTAAGTAAAGTCATATTTGCAATTTAAGTTCTTTTACACATTTGGTCGTGTCTTAAAAAATGATTAATTGATTAATTAATATTAAGTCGGCTATAATTGAAAGTTTTTAATTGTCATTGCTTCTAATTTGGACCATTTCATAAACTTGTATTTTTGCCCCTCTATATATACGCATGTGTATACCGGGATACATATATACATGTATACCGCGTATACACATGTATATTCGGTCCAAGCCCTCCTCCTCTTAAATTTTCCAACCAGGCCCAGTCCAAAAGGAGCTGACTCGACCCAATCACGCATATAAGCATGAATTCAACCCAAATATACCTCATCTGGTCTAATTAAGGAAAAGGGTATGAAAGCCTAGGTAGCCGCCACCATTTTCTCTTTGCTTCGATCAGCAAAGGCCAAGAATGACAACAGATTCACGCTTTGCTTTGCACAGGCCTTGCATGGCCAAATGCGGTAACGCATTAATTGAAGCCACCTCTCTCCACTGTGTTTCAACCAAAACAAGGTAAAACCCTTCCCCTCTTCTACTTTTTCTGATTTCATGGTCAAGGTGAGTACAAATCCATTGATGGGATTTGACTCAACCGATGTGAACTCTTGGTTCCCAGTGGTTCATCCAAAACTAACGGGATTCACAAAGAACCCTTCAAATCTGACCTTTCGTGTAGTTTTTATTTAAATCGTGACCATTGAGTGTTGATATGAAGGGATTATTCCCATAATTTGTTTAGTCCCACATCGACTAAGTTGGGGTTTCCTCTCAATTTGGGGTTCTACATAAAGAACCCTCCAATTCACAATACACACACACACACATCAATTCAGAGAAAAAACACTTAATTTAACTAGGGATTTAGCAATTTGTTGAAACCTTTAACTAATTAGCTTCAAAGTCTAAAATTTATTTTCTTTTGTGGCTGAGCATCGGAGGTGAAGGGACGAATTCTTCCAAATCCATTTTCGACTAAGGCTGCGCAAAGAAGAGGTTACTACTTCTCCTTTTTTTCATATTTTTTATGCTTTCGTATGTTTAGTATGTGTATTAAGCTAGTTTATGTGTTTATTTTTGTTATGTGTTTAGTATGTGCCTGCTGATATTTGTGTCTATTTAGTCTAGTTTGATTTTAGATTGTAGTTTAGTTTCAGTGTGATATAGTCTAGTTAATCTCCCATAGTATAAATTAGTAGCCCCTGTAGACTAATTTGTGTATGTGGAACATATCTAAGGTAGTTTTCCTCCATGTTTATGAAGTTTGACTGATTTAAATGTGACCTGAATCTTATTTGTCATGCATATATCGACTCACCTATGTGATTCAAAGGGTAACTATACTTGTTTAGACTACATTTATGCATATAATCACATGTAACAGACCTGTTAACCTATTTTTATATCTAGTATGCATTCAGTGTTGGATTTGGGAAGTGATATTGGCTTGTTTAAATGGAATACTTAGTTGATATAAAATTCTGTTGTTGTAAGCACCCTAGATCAATCATGCTTATCCAATGTTTGCCTTTAAATGATTTCAGCCTAATATGGTTTCAATGCAGTCCTTTATGCCTGTCCATTTTTACTTCAATTATATGATGGTTCATGTACTCTCTAGTAGTTTTTGTATTCCATGATTAAGTGAGTTTAGATTGATATGGACTATCTACAACAGAATGGTTGTTTGAATGAGCATGTATGTTTTGTTGAAGTCTTTGAGCGTGTTGTTCAGATCTAGATGGGATTTAGTCAAACATACAGTCTTGAACTCTTCTTTTAGAGGCTGTTTAGTCTAGTTTAGTTCTTGTGTCAACTAAGCATATGCTAAGTCCATTCTTTGCATTACTTGCATGATTACTGATCTTGTCTAGTCCTTATATTGTCTCACTTTGCATATAGGGATATTTGTTGGTCCATTGTTGTGGTTAGAATTTATTTTGCACTTAATCATGCTTATTCATGTGGTTACAGATATGTTTAACCTATCTAAGCCTATTATATACCTATCTTAACTGATTCCTATTGTACATGATTCCTAGTTGCATGCTTTGGTATTTGTTTAGTTTAGTCCACACTCATCATATGCTCATTTCAAAAGATTTAACATTAGAGTAACTTGGACATGATTTTAAAATACCTTTCTAGCTTGTGTGTCCCATTAGTTGACTGTCCCTACACTTGGCTCCCCTATTCCCGAATGTGCATATATGCTGTTAGAGGGATTTAGTAAGGATGTTATGATGTTTGAGGAAGGTTAGGCATGCCCCCAAGATCTGTGTTGTCTGTTTATGTTTGAAAGCTGACATGTATACTATATTGTGATCTCTGCCCTGACTATATGTGTCTTTCATTTATTTTGACTGATATGTGTTTGGTTTTGAGTAGTCTTGTATTTTGAGTCTCATGAGGGCTCAACCTGCTTTGAATAGATGTTGAATGAATGACATGATTTAGACTTGTTGACTAGTTGCCTAAGCTGTTTGAGTCTTATACACCTATGAAGGACATGCAAGTCCATTTCACCTACTTGAATATTACTTTGTGTATAACTTAGAATGTTCATTACTCCCTCTGTCCCAATTTATGTGGCACTTTTCACTTCCCGAGATTCAAACTGCATGAAGTTTGACCAACATTTTAAGATGTATTTTTTCACCAAATAGGATATGAGAAAAGTTACAACTTATAGTACTTTTCATGTAGTTTTCAACTATATAAATTTTAATGTTAAAATATTGAGTTAATTTATTCCAATTTATCTTTAAAATTTAGTGAAATTGACTTTCGAAAAACGAAAAGAGACGGAGGGAGTACCTCCTAAACTTATACCCCATCCCCTTTTTGTTATTCCTCTCTGGTTTCTTTCTTATTGATTGTACTGGATGAATCATGTTGATACAAGTTATGTAAAGAGATGTCTTTTACTGCATTCATCTTAGGATAACATGAACATGCTAGTTGTGGTCTGGAACTATAAAATGTCTATTATGCTACTGAACATTAACCAAAAACTTGCTAGAGACATGTCATATATGAGAGGCTGCTGTATGCCATTGTTATATATGTAGAGTATATTAAAATGCCTTTTTTCAATGAATATGTGGGTCAAAAATATATGACAAACCCACCATGATATATACATGCCACTCGTATTTGGTGCAGTATTCCTTTGCTTTACCCTTCCCCTTTTCTTTGTTCTATGCTAGTGTTAATGTTGGTAAATACAGGATATACAAGATATATACGACCTGTATATACTTCAATATATATAGGAGGGTATATCATGTATATCGACAAGTTATTCGTTGTGATTTTGACTTAAGTGTTTGCTGTGATGGTTTTTGGGCTTGCTTTCCCTTGTTCGTCTTTCCCTTATCACTAAAATGGGCCTGTCTCCTTTAGTCAATCCCAGATTGTGCTTGTTTCTTTATGACTCTCGTATTTGGGCCAGTTTTTTTCCCTAAACCCTTGTCTGTTTTGGGCCTTTGATTTTGTTTATTTATTTTGCTGAGTATAGTGAATACATTTAATACATATATATGTATGCATGTTTATATACATGGTTGTATTTCCTCTTTGAGCTTGTTGATAATTTATTTTTTAAGAATAGATGCCCTTTAACTGCAATTTCCTTTTTCCCCTCTCCCTTTTGTATGGAACCATCGACGTGGGCCACTTGGGCCGATCTCCTTTCGCAAACCTATTGGGCCAAAGGCCCAACTTCTTCCTTTGATCAAGTCTGGATAGTAAAAGTAGTTGAAGGCCCAACCATGGGTGAAAATGGTCAACTGGTGAGCTTCGGTGTAACGACCCAACCAGAGGGCCATGACAGGCACCTGGAGCTAACCCACTCGGGCACCTCTCATCGTATATTCACATTCACATCTAGCTGAGCCACATGGCCTGCTAACAATCCCTACACATCGCTAATGCCATTTCCATTGGGCTAAGGCACTTTTATATCAACATCAACAAAACATGACCATATACATATATACAAGCCGACGAGGGGCGACAAAATGATATACAAAATATGAGCCGACAAGGCTACAAGACATCTAACTGTCTACGAACCTCTAGAAAGATTATGTTACATCATATGGACGGGATATGCCGATATATACACAAAAGAATAGTACCAACAGCTGCAGCTCCGAATCAAGTGGAGCTTCTCTAAGCAGTCTCTGAATAAGCAGCCTAAGGATCGAATCTATCTCCTTGTCCACCTGCGGGCATGACGCAGTGTCCACAACAAAAAGAACGTCAGTACGAACAACATACTAAGTATGTAAAGCATAATCAATAGCATAAATAGAAGCATGAAAAATAACATAAGATAGAAGTGTCGTGGGAAGATAGAGCCATTTATACCTCTAGCGGCATTTATCAAATTCACTTACCCCATTTTTTATAATGGGAACCTTCCATTACATACACTTATACATATTTAGTAATATCATACCCGACCATAGAGGTTCGGTGTCTCACATGCCCGGCCATGACAAGGCTCGGTGTTATACATACCTGGCCCTACCAAGGCTCACTGTTATCCGTACCCAACTGCAGTGGTGTGCGCGCTATAGATAGCATACCCGGCCATATAAGCTCGGTGTTCATAATGGTCATACTTTGATATATATATATATATATATATATATATATATATATATATATATATACGTATATACATACATAGGATTACATGCGTATCCTCAACATCATCACTTTCTTTATATCCTTCCTTAGAGGATCAACTATCATGGGTTGAGACTAATGGTATCGTGATAATATCAAGAATCATGAGCTTTAGTGATGCTAAGAATGAAGTCATCTTGGAAGACATTATGGAATTCATGTGAAGGTCTACGACAAATGGAACATGCCTTAAGAAGAAGGGTTAGCCTTACATACCTCGTCGTCTCCTTAACTACTTAACGTTCACCGCCAAGGCTTGAGAAATCTACATTTAAAAGGATTCATACCAAGGTTAAGCCTTAAAGACACTCTTAAATTCAAACTAGAATAATTCATGAGCTAACGAAAATTGGGCAGCATTTCCCCTTAAGTCATCTACTCCTATCAAATTCTAAAACAACTCCCAAACAACAACGACATTATCAACAATACCATAATTAAGAGACTTCATTCAAGTTAAGCATCATTCAATCCCCCAAAACTCCTTTCAAGATCACTCATAATAATAATAATCTCAACACAACTTCATATACACTTACATACAATACTTTCTCAACATCATTAGACTCACCTTGTGACGACCCGACTAGGGGGCCATGATGGGTACCCGGAGCTGACTACCGAGCACCACTCATACTGCTAGTCATCATACTTATTCTGCATTTATCTATTACCCTCACACTTCTAGTCATAAGGAAAACCATTTTCAATTTGAAGCATATCTGCATTTATATAAATAAGCCCCTCGGCTAATAAAATAATACATATACAATAAGGGAAATCGTGAGACCATACTACCCACACATACATATCTACGAGCCTCTACTAGAGTGCTAGACATATGGACGGGACAGGACCCTGTCGTGCCTAAAACACATGTATATATACACAAAACAATAGATCAATGGCACCTCCGAAATGATGGAGTGCTCTCAAAGTATGCTGATAGCTCCTATGAGTCTGGATCACCTCCCTGTCTACCTGTGGGCATGAACACAGCGTCCAAGGAAAAAGGACGTCAGTACGATCGTTGTATTGAGTATGTAAGGCATGAATAAAATGAGCATAATAAAGAAATCGTGAAACATAAGGTAAAGATATAACCTACTTAGCCTTTAAGAGTAAATGCATTTTTAACATATCACATACATCAAAATGTCACATATATCATCCTTATTAACCCGCGTCCGGGTACCGTCATGCGCCGCCCACTAGTGGTGTCCTGCCCGGCCATCTAGGCTCTGTGTAATCATAAGCAGCCCGCCTTAGCGTTGACATGCTCGGCCCTATAGGCTCGGTGAAATCGTATACAGCCCGCCTTAGCGGTGACATGCCCGACCCTATAGGCTCGGTGTAATCATGTCATCATATACTCATTAGAACTTATCATCATCATACATTTGTCATAAAATATACATTAGAACTTAAAGATAATCTATAACCATATCGGGGTGACATAAGGTCGGGAACCCCGGATTACATTATGGAGTGATCATATACATCATACATCGCCTCGAATGAACTAACATTATAAGGTGAGTGTAACACAATGAACGACATCAAGAGATCGTAATTAGGGTCGTTAGCTTTGTAGAAACATCATATCATGACTTTAGAATTCTTTAGACTTAAACTCATCATCATCATTATCATGCTTGTAACGTATCTCTTATCTTACCTCATATGAAGCTTTTCATGAACATAGACTCATAATTTCGGTCATGGAGAATATGGGAAAATCATGTCATAAGATTCATGCCTTAGAAAGGAAGGGACTAGACTTACATACCTCTTTGTTTAGCTACTCTATCACTTGAACGTTCCTCTCCAGTATTCACATTTCTACCTTCAAGAGAGTTTATACTAATATTAGATAATCGATAGCTTAGCATACTTGACTAAAGCTAGAGAAAATTGGACAGCATTTCCTTTGTTCATACAATTTTCTCCATATCATATATCAACTCCCAATCATCAATGATAACATTCATAATATCTTAATCAACAACTTTTGTCAAGTTCATCATTATCCAACTCAAACAGCTCCCTCTCAAGGTCATCCATAATCATGATCATAATACAACATTATATTCATCCTAATCTAATGTCTCTTCTATGTTCTTAACGTCATTCATAACATAATTATAATTACAACATGTCAAGAATCATGATTCATTCTAAGCTACTACTCTAAGATGTCACTACCCTCATATTTATGACCCATCTTCCGCCTCTTTTCATAATCTAATTCTTTCAACCTCTCAATAATTTAAACAACATGGAATAATCATAAAACTTACCTTTGATTGAGTAGGAAGGAGATTTGGGTTGGAACACTTCACTTGAGCAAAACCCTAGTTCCACTTCCAATGAGATTCCTTGTCTTGGATGAACCCTAATGAGTTTCTTGCACTTAATTCTCTTGGTTTGATGAAGTTGATCATTAATTTCTCTTGAATCCTTGTAGGAGAAGTGTGTGGAACTCTCTAGAAGCCTTGAGAGAGATGGAGAAGTGTGGGAAATGAAATTAGTGAAGTGGGATCACATTTAAATACTTGAACTTAACTCAGCCCATCGGGTGTTCTACGGACACTTATACGGTCCGTACAACATTATACGGTCCGTATAAGTGACCGTACTTCACCATCAGAGAAACAACATTTCTTTTGGGTGTTATATGGACCGTTATACGGACCGTATAATGTTATACGGATCGTATAAGCGGTCGTATAACTCCATTTTTCTGAAATGATCTCCGTCGTTCGTTTGATCTCCAATCCTTATGGAACCTTCTTGGAACTTGTTTAACACTTCATTACCAATCTAAGGAGCGTTATAAATATTCTTTGAGACATCATCAAGTCAACATTAGCTCAGTACTTTATGAAACTTTTTCCCAAAATGCAACATATACTTTGCTCTTCTCAAGGAGCTTTCTCCTCTTACTTCCAACGTCTTTGGAATCTTCATTCGAATCGTTAAATAATCTTTCTTACTTATAAAAACATTGTATACTCCTTACCCGGCATTAGTCCATTTACTATGCAATGACATGGAATTTTTCGAGGTGTAACATCCTTCCCCCCTTTAAAAACATTCGTCCTCGAATGTTAAGTTCTCGGGAATTCTACGAGAATTTTGCCCGAGTTTCTCCTGTAATATGGCGCTATCACCCTGTCACAACAGCCCGCAATAAAAATGCCTCACAGGGCCACAACACAATAGAAATATATTTATGGCCACACACGACTAAAAGCATGTAAAGAAAGCATACATACCTCATAAGGTTGATGTTTCATCTTGAATCTCTTCCAGGGGTTGAAATAAGTGCGGGTACTTAGACTTCATATTTTCTTCTGCTTTCCAAGTCATTTCTTCTCGGTTATTATTCCTCCATAAGACTTTGACTGAAGCTACTTCTTTATTCCTAAGTCTCCGTACTTACCTGTCTAGTATAGTAATAGGTACTTCTTCATAGGATAGCTTTTACACTTGAACATCATCTCTGGACAGGGCACGATCCTAGTAGGATCTCCTACACATTTTTGGGGCATTGCGACATAGAAAACTGGATGGACTGATTCAAGTTCTGAGGATAAGTCCAATTCATAAGCTACTTGACCCACCTTGCGGACAATCTTGTAAGGGCCAATGTATCGAGGACTCAATTTCCCTTTCTTACCAAATCTCATCACACCTTTCATCAGTGATACCTTCAGAAATACCCAATCATCAACTTGAAATTCTAATTCTCGCCGACAGTTGTCCACATAGGATTTCTGGCGACTTTGGGCTATCAACAATCGATCTCGGATAACCTTGACCTTTTCCACTGCTTTTTGAATCAATTCTGGACCTAGTAATTGTGTCTCCCCAACTTTAAACCACCCAATTGGCGATCTGCACTTTCTTCCATATAGAGCTTCATACGAGGCCATTTGAATACTGGCATGGCAGCTATTGTTGTATGCAAACTCAATAAGGGGTAAGTGATCATCCCAACTACCACCAAAGTCTAACACACATGCCCGTATCATATCCTCCAAGGTCTGAATAGTGCGTTCGGCTTGCCCATCAGTTTGTGGATGAAACGCTGTGCTAAGCCTTACCTGTGTGCCCAAACCTTCTTGGAAAGACTTCCAGAATTTAGCTGTGAATTGGGCTCCTCGATCTGTGATAATAGATATCGGGACTCCATGAAGTCTTACAATCTCCCTAAGGTACAACCTTGCATAATCTTCTGTTGAATAGATAGTTTTGACTGGAAGAAAATGGGCTGATTTTGTCAATCTATCCACAATCACCCATATGGAATCATACTTTCTTCGGGAACGAGGTAACCCTATAATGAAATCCATGTTTATTGCTTCCCACTTCTTTCACGACCCGAAGTGGGGCCATGACGGGTACCCGAGGCTGACCACCGAGCACCACTCATTCTATTACTCATCATACTCATCCTGCATTCATTCATTATTCTCATGCTTTTAATCATAGGAAAGCCCTTTTTCACTTTGAAACATATTTACCTTTATATACATAAGCCTTTCGGCTTCCAAAATAGTATACATATACAATGAGGAAATCGTAATACCAAACAACCCACACATACGTCTCTACGAGCCTCTACTAGAGTACCAGACATCTGGACGGGATAGGACCCCGTCGTGCCCAAAACATATACATACACAAAATAATAAATGAATGGTACCTCCGGAACAATGGAGTGCCTCAAAGTCTGTTGATAGCTCCTACGAATCTGGATCACCTCCCTGTCTACCTGTGGTCATGAACACAGCGTCCAAGAAGAAAAGGACGTCAGTACGAGCATTGTACTGAGTATGTAAGGCATGAATAAAATGAGCATTATAAAGAAATCATGAAACGTAAGGTGAAGATATAACCTGCTTAGCTTTTAAGAGTAAATGCATTTTAAACATATCACATATATCAACATCATTAACCCGCGTCCGGGTAACCATCATACGCCGCCCACTAGTGGTGATCATGTCCGGCCTTCTAGGCTCGGTGTACTCTAAAAGCGACCCGCATTCGCCGATGACATGCCCGGCCATTCAGGCACGGTGGAACCATAAGCAGCCCGCCTTAGCGGTGACATGTCCGGCCATCGAGGCACGGTGGAATCGTGTCATCATGAATTCATCATAAACTTATCATCACCATACATTCGTCATAGAACATGCATTAGAGCTTAAAGACAATCTATAACTATATCGGGGTAACATGAGGTCGATAACCGCCGATTACATTATGGAGTGATCATATTCATGACAAATCTCTTATTTTTACCTCATAAGGAGCTTTTTATCGACGTAGACTCATATTTCATGGAATATAAGAAAGTCATGGAGAGATAGGGGAATTCATGTCATAGGGATCATGCCTTAGAAAAGAAGAGACTAGCCTTACATACCTTATATCTCTTCAACTCTATCATCTAATTACGTGCCTCTTTAACTTGCGATTCTACCTTCAAGAGACTTTGTACTAACATTAGATAATCGATAGCTTAAGTACACTTGACTAAAGATAGAGAAAATTGGGTAGCATTTCCTTTGTTTATACAACTTTCTCCATATTATATATCAACTCCCAAATGTCTATAAGAACACTCATAATCCTCAATCTTCGCCAACCGTACATCATTCAATTCTCCTACTCCCATTTCAAGGGCATCCATAACCATGGTCATAATACAATATTGCATTCATCCTCCTATTATATTTCTCCCATGTTCTTAATATCATTTATAACAAGATTCTATTCATAATACATCAAGAGTCGTGATTTTTGTCGACTACTATTTAAGAATACCATTATTATCACATTTGAGCTCTATATTCTATTTTCTCTCATAATCTAAGTCTTTCAACCCCTCAATATTCCCAATAATAGAAAATAAACATAAAACTCACCTTAAACACTTGGTAACAAGCCTTGAGTCACTCTACTCCATTAGGATGAAATCCGCCTCTTGCATGCCAAAGAAATTCTTACTCTCCACAAACCCTAATAGGCTTCCTAGTATGTGAATCTCTTCAATCTTAGCTTTTGATCTTAATTTCTTGGTATAGATTGTTGAAGAAATAGAGAGAAGGTTTTAGGGGTTTCTAGAGAGATGTAGAGTCTATTTTGGGGAGAAATAATGAATTAAAATGTGGGAGCTTATATTTATAACCAGGGCTGGAAACTTCCAGATCCGCGGGTCGACGAGCAGGGTCGAAGGCTCGTTGACTTGTCGATGGTCCGTCGACATGCGCCGTCGATTCTCCGCCTGAGATGTCTGATTGTAGAACCTCATCGACGGTGCTAGGCGACGGCTCGTCGACGTGTTAACGGTCCGTCCCTTGGGCCATCGACGCTGACTGGTTTCAGCAGTTTTTTGAGCTGCTCCGTTTTGCTCCGATTTGATTCGTTTCACTTCTAATTTCCTCATAATGTCAAGAATACATACTTATACTCCTGTACACATACAAAGTAAAATATCTCATGACCAAAGCTCTGGTACGGAATACCGAACCAAAGGTGTACACCACCAATAAGCTAAAATCTTCTTGCAATAAAACGGGAGGTGTAACATTCTTCCCCCCTTTAAAAACATTCTCCTCGAATGTTATGTTCTCGGGAATCCTACAAAAATTTCACTAGAGTTTCCCCTGTAATAGGGCACTACCATCCTGTCACAACAGCCCACAATAACAATGCCTCACAGGGCCACAACATAATAGCAAGAATTATGGCCACACACGACCAAAAGCATGAAAGAAAGCATACATACCTCATAAAATTGATGTCCCATCTTGGATCTCTTCCGGGAGTTGGAATAAGTGCGGGTACTTGGACTTCATATTTTCTTCCGCTTCCCAAGTCATTTCTTCCCGGTTATTATTTCTCCACAAGACATTGATTGAAGCTACTTCTAATTTCTGAGCTTCCGCACTTGCCTATCTAGTATAGCCATAGGTACTTCTTCATAAGCCAACCTTTCCGTCACTTGAACATCATTTCTTAAGACGATCCTAGTAGGATCTCGACACATTTTCGAGCATTGAGACATGAAAAATCGGATGGAATGATTCAAGTTCTGTAGGTAAGTCTAGTCCATAAGCTACTTGACCCACCTTGTGGATAATCCTATAAGGTCCAATGTATCGAGGACTTAACTTTCCCTTCTTACCAAATCTCATCACGCCTTTCATCGGTGATACATTTAGAAATACCTAATCATCGATTTGAAATTCTAAGTCTCGCCGACGGTTGTCTGCATAAGATTTTTGGCGACTTTGGGCTGTCAATAGTCGATCTCGGATAACCTTGACCTTTTCTACTACTTGTTGGATCAACTCAATACCTAATAATTGTGTCTCCCCGACTTCAAACCACCCAATTGGCGATCTGCACTTTCTTCCATATAGGGCCTCATACGGGGCCATCTGGATACTGGAATGATAGCTATTGTTGTATGCAAATTCAATAAGAGGTAAGTGGTCATCCCATCTACCATCAAAATCTAGAACACATACTCTTAGCATATCCTCCAAGGTTTGGATAGTACGTTCGGCTTGCCCATCAGTTTGTGGATGAAATGCTGTGCTAAGCTTTACTTGAGTACCTGAACCTTCTTGGAAAGACTTCCAGAACTTGGCTGTAAATTGTGCCCCTCTGTCTGTGATAATAGAGATCGGAACACCATGAAGTCTCATAACCTCCTTAAGGTAGAGCCTTGCATAATCTTCTGCAGAGTATGTGGTTCTGGCCGGAAGAAAATGAGCGGCTTTCGTGAGTCTATCCACGATCACCCATATGGAGTAATACTTGCCTCGGGAATGAGGTAGCCCTACAATGAAATCCATGTTTATTACTTCCCACTTCCAAGTTGGAATTTTCATTGCTTGCAATAATCCTCCTGGCTTTTGATGCTCAATTTTCACTTGTTGACAATTTGGACATTGGGCCACAAATTCTGCTATATCTTTCTTCATTCCATCCCACCAATACATTAGCTTGAGGTCATGGTATATCTTTGTCGCTCCTGAGTGAATAGAATATCGAGAATGATGAGCTTCTTCTAGAATTTGACGACGCAGCCCTGCAACATTTGGGACACATAGCCTTTGTTGGTATCTAAGAACTCCATCTGTAGGAGCTTCAAATGGTGACTTCTCTTTCTCATGAAATGTATTTCTATACTAGCTCAACTGAGGATCTTCATATTAGCGCTCTCTCACCTCCATATCTAAGGATGCAACAGTTGGGTTGTGATACCAATTCCTGCATTGCCTGAATCACTTAGGCGAACTCTAAGATTAGCTAGTTGGTGGAGCTCATGGATTAGTTCTTTCTTCTCCAAAGGAGCTTCACATAAACTACCCATTGATTTGCGGCTAAGTGCATTAGCGACTACTTTTGCCTTTCCGGGGTGGTATAAAATGCTCACATCATAATCTTTCAGTAGCTCTAACCACCGTCTCTGCCGGAGATTTAACTCTTTCTGCTTGAAGATATATTAGAGGCTTTTGTGATCTGTATAGATATCAACATGTACACCATACAAATAATGTCTCCACATCTTTAGTGCATGGATAACTGCAGCCAGTTCAAGATCATGAGTTGGGTAGTTCTTCTTATGTTTCCGCAACTGTCTTGAAGCATAAGCAATGACTTTACCGTGCTGCATTAATACACATCCTAACCCAACGCCAGAAGCATCACAATACACAACATAACCGTCACGGCCCTTCCGGGAGTGTCAAGGCCAGGGCTGAAGTTAGCCTATCTTTCAATTCCTGAAAAGCTGCGTTCACAAGCATCATGCCACTGAAATTTTGCTGATTTCTGAGTTGACTTCGTTAACCGTGCTGAGATAGATGAAATCCCTTCTACGAATCTCCTATAGTAACCTGCCAATCCCAGAAAACTACGAACTTCTGTAGGCATTGTGGGCCTTGGCCAAGTCTTCACAACCTCAATTTTCTGAGTGTCAACTCAATGCCATCAGCTGAAATAACATGGCCCAGAAAAGTTACAGAATTTAGCCAGAATTCACATTTCGAAAACTTAGCATACAATTCACGAGTTCGAAGAATCCCAAGGACAATACGTAAATGGTCTGCATGCTCGGACTATGTTCGAGAGTATACCAGAATATCATCAATAAACACGATTACAAATAAATCTAAAAGAGGCCTGAATACATTATTCATCAAATTCATAATTACTGCCGGAGCATTAGTTAACCCGAATGACATCACCCGAAATTCATAATGGCCATATCTTGTTCTGAAAGCTATTTTGGGAATATCTTCTTCTTTAACTCTCACTTGATGATAACCTGACCTTAGATCTATTTTGGAAAACCACTTACCGCCCTGTAACTAATCAAACAAATCATCAATCCTTAGAAGAGGATATTTATTCTTGATCGTCACCTTATTCAACTGCCTGTAATCAATGCACATTCGTAAAGAGCGATCTTTCTTTCACACAAATAGGACAGGGGCTCCCCATGGTGATGAACTGGGTCTAATAGACCCCTTCTCAAGCAAATCCTTCAGTTGTGCCTTCAACTCTTTCAATTCTGCCGGAGCCATTGGTAGGGAGGAATAGATATGGGCTTGGTGTCCGGCAATACATCAATGGTAAAATCAATTTCTCTTTCCGGAGGAAGGCCTGAAAGTTCATCTGAAAATACATCCGAAAATTCGTTCACTACCGGAACTGATTGAAAGTCGGTGGTTTTGCTTCGGCATCGTGAACTCGAACTAGATGATAAATGTAGCTTTTAGCTATCATCTTCCTTGCCTTCAGGTAGGAAATAAACCTACCTCTAGGAGATGCTGTATTACCTTTCCATTAAAGCACCGGCTTTCCCGGAAACTGAAATCGAGCTACTTTCATTCGGCAGTCAATATCGGCATAACATGAGGCCAACCAATCCATACCCATAATTACGTCAAAATCCAACATTTCCAGCTCAACTAGGTCGACTTCAGTCTGACAGTCAAATACCACAATTATACAATTTTTATATACTTGTCTAGCTATCACAGGATCACCAACCGGAGTAGATACCTCAAAATTGGCTCGGGTTTCACCCCAATACGACCAGTAATATATGGAGTAATATAAGATAACGTAGAACCTGGATCTATCAACACATAGGCCAGTTTAGTAAAAATATGTCTGAGTCGTTACCATTTGCGTCCAACCCTTGTAAGTCCTTAGCAAAAATAAATATGTTTCCTACTCTGTATAAAACCCTTTCTTGCAAATATGACTACCTTTATAAAGTTGATATCCGACCTGATGAAAACAAAGTGGCGTCCACTGACCTACCCCTCATAAACCTATATTCTGCTTTTGCTAAAAGGACATGTTCCCCGTGGTCACAAATCTGTTCCCTGGTCCAACCAAAAAGCCCAAAGGAGCTAAAGAATATGTTGGTGCCTCGAAACAACCAGCACCTATTTATTCTAGCTACTCAAGAGAAACAATTCATCACTGCTGCATTCCGAGATGATTTTCCTAGACAAGAAAAAATCATGGTTTCACCCATATCCATTTTGGTGCTGTTAGAATTACATTAACATATCATGGAAGAAAAGGCCAACCAGTTGTGGCTCGCCTTGCCCTTCTTGATACCAGATATAATGAGTACCAACATGCAAATTTGGGTACCACAGAAGTCACTCTAAATGCTGGGACAGTTTTTGTCACTATATTTCTAAATTTTAACATGCCCCTGTATGATCTATATCTAACGGAGGCTTTAAAGCTCCAAGTCCAAATTCAAGGTGCTCCACAAGCTAAAGATGCTATTCAGGCTACTTTACACTACCAAATAGCTTGGCGAGTTCAGAATCATGCTATGGATCTCTCTCTTCCAGGTGGAGAAAATGCTTTGCTCTTAAAAGTAGATGCTACCAACGGAACTACCATGTGCACCCAAATCCCAACTTGACTCTCTAGGGAAGAACTTATCAAAGTCCTTCCGATACATGGGTCACGAATTATGAAAAGGCAGAGAACTGTTGAACCTCTCCAATCCTGCGAACCCACTTTTTTAAAAAAAAAAACTCGATAAAACAGTTGCCAGAAGCTTTGACCACTCTCACCTTAAAAAACCCAACAAAATAACCTTTTCTTTCCAGATGTACCAACCCACTTATAACCAAGCACACCAAGATGACCTTGAAATATTCGCTTACCATCTCCCAAGTATTATGAGTGAACATGATTGGATAAAGCAGTTCGATAATGAAGGTCATGATGTATGGTGGTTCAAATGTCCTTTCATGGGACACTTCCCATGGGATATCCAATGTGACTGTCAAGAATGTCTTGATGATGAAATTGAATGGGATGAACATCATGCACGAAGAGCCAAATCAAAGAAGAAAGGGAGAAACTCTGACAGAGAGTTCCGAACAAGGAATGAAAAGGAGATTCATCTATCGGTTCACTGAGCCGTCCAGGAAAATATGAATTCCTTGTTTCGTGCAAACCCCAAAACTGGCCACCTCTCCCTAACCAAAATTTATATCACAAACCTTCAAAACCAAATATCCCAAAGCCAGAAATACTCATGATGAATCCATCAAGCTCCAGTCACACCCCTAAATTTCCTTCACAACAGCCTTTTGAAAAAGATGGTGCAAGCCATGCCCCAAAAATTCCAAGGCAAAATGTTGTCTTTCAGTGGAGAAAAGCCACCGACAAGTGAAGTAGAAGCAACAATCAATTGGCAATCTGAAAATGCTATTTGCCAAAATAAAGTGTTAACTAATATTAGCACTTCCATCAGAAATGTTTCTCACACACAAACAAGATGATGAGCGTGGGTGGAGACAATTGAGAAAAAAGTGGAACAAGCATCTTCTCAAGACATGTCGGGATGATCAAAGCCACGGAATTGTGAATGACAAACATGCAGTATGAGATTTGTCCACCAGGAACTTCCCTTTTCCACTTCTTTAACCAACAACAAAAAGAAATGGCTGACCTTAAAGAAGAAATAGCTACTGGGATATGGTCACCTTGAACCACAAAAAACACAAAGCTGTCCATCAAAACCCACTTTTTTCCCCATGTCCTCACAAACATACTCACCACCAAAGCTTGACCATTCTTTCACTATGTTCCCATCTACAAAACGAGACCCTATGTCTTTTACCCCAAAACAAAATGATGAACCTGAGTTTAACATTGCAAAAATGGTCTGGGAAAGGAAAGACTCTATGGCGGCCCAAAAGCAGTCCTAATAGAAGAAAGAACTCGGGAAAGGTTCAAAAGAACCCAAGTTGGAAAACATGATGATCTCGGCCCACAATATTCCTAACCTCTACATAGCCCAACCCACAAATGATATAGAGGAGGATGATACCCTAAGATCCAGTGGCCAAGATTCATATGATACTGCTCCTACGGAAGAAAGCGTTGAGACAAGCGAAGATTCTTCAGTTGATTCTTCAGAAGAAGATAACCCACCAATATTCATGAATCAACCCGAGAACCGAAATCTACCGAAGTAGATGATGATCGTGACGGGATGACAGATGAGCCAATTCCAGAAAGAAGGCAGAACCAACAACCGCAAAATTCGTTGGGACTGGATTCCATACTTTCAGTCTAGATGATATCAAAGTATCAAAATAGCCCCAAAGGATCTAGGATTTCTTCACTTGGATGGTGACAAAGAATCTTGTCGAATGGGAAAAGTACATGATCCTGTCAGAATTCCCTTCAAGGTTCTCCGGAATTCTCAGAGAGGCGGTGGAATTCACTTGGGACACAGGACAAAAATATGTTTCTCACATCCCAAGACTTTGCTTTCAACATCAAAATACTCCAAGAAGTATGTCACGACCCGACTAGGGCCATGACGGGTACCCGAGGCTAACCACCGAGCACCGCTCATTCTATTACTCATTCATACATATTATGCATTCATTCATTAATCTTATGCTTATACTCATATAAGAACCATTTCTACTTGAAACATATTTGTCTTATATACATAAGCCCTATGGCTATTAAAATAATATATATATATATATATATATATATATATATATATATATATATATATATATATATATATATATATATATATATATATACGAAAAGAGCGCCAGAGACTATACTACCCACACATACGTATCTACGAGCCTCTACTAGAGTACTAGACATATAGACGGGACAGGATCCCGTCGTGCCCAAAATACATATACACAAAACAATAAGCAATGGCACGTCCGGAATAATGGAGTGCTCTCAAGGCCTGCTAACAGCTCCTACTAGTCTGGATCTCCTCCCTGTTTACCTGTGGGCATGAACACAGCGATCAAAGAAAACGGACGTCAGTACGAACATTGTACTGAGTATGTAAGGCGTGGATAACAACATAACAAAAGCATGAAGAATAGCATAAGGTAAAAGAACCGTTCATTTCTCATAATACTTTTTGAACATTCGTCATACATACTTACCCCTTTGTTCCCCTATAAATACACTTGTTACGTCCACCTGCTTACACATACAATAACTTACGATGTAGTACATTCACATACCCGGCCATATAGGCTCGGTATCACCCGTACTCGGCCCTTCCGGGACTCGATAATATCCGTACTCGGCCCTCTCGGGACTCGATGATATCCGTACTCGGCCCTCCCGGGACTCGATGATATCCATACTCGGCCCTTTCGGGACTCGATGCTATCCGTACTTGGCCCTTCCGGGACTCAATGCTATCCATACATACATACATATACATAAAAATACATAAATGAAATCAACGTCATCCTTAGCATCACCATACATCGCATAGGCATATCATGACCTTAACACAAACTTATCATAACCTTATCATCATCTTGCATTTATCATAACACATACATTAGAACTATGGATATATCGGGGTGACATGAGGTCGTGGACCCCCGATTACATTATGGAGTAATCATAATCATCATATCTCACCTTGAAGGGACTAACGTTTTTAAGGTGAGTGTACACAAGAAAAAGCATCAATGGAAACCATACTTAGAATCTACATTAGGGCTTCACGGGCATCATATCTCACTTTAGGATTCTTTAGACTTAACTCATCATCATCAATTATCATACTACTGTTCACTCTTTTCTTTATCTTATACATATAAGACCATATAGTCATAGACTCATCGTCATCATTATCGTGCTCATAATGTATCTCTTATCTTTATCTCCTATGACTATTCGTGAACATAGACTCTTTAGTTCTTGGAATGTAGGAAATTCATTGGAGAAGGAGGAAAATGCGTACCATAAAATTCATGCCTTAGAAAGAAGGGACTAGCATCATAAGGTGGGTCTAGCAACAATGAATAATATCAAAGAATCGTATGAAGGTCATTAGCTCTGTAGAAACATCATATCATGAGCTTTAGGGTCTTTAGACTTGGGCTCATCATCATATTCATAACACATCTCTTAACTTTATCTCATGAGAGCTCTTTATAATGTAGACACATCATTTTCGATATATACATGTATGTAGAGAAGTCATAGAAAGATAGGAAGATTCATACCATAGAGTCATGCCTTAGAAAGAAGGGACTAGCCTCACATACCTTTTCCTTTAGCTATTCTATCACTTGCTTGTTCTTCTTCGATGCTCGCGTTTCTTCCTTCAAGAGAATTCGTATTAACATTAGCTAAACGATTATAAGAACGTGCTTACTAGAGCTAGGGAAAATTGGGCAGCATTTCCTTTGTTTATACTACTTTCCTCATATCACATATCAACTCCCAATTATCCATCACAACAATCACAATATCATAAACAACAATCATCATTCATTCACATTATCCACATTTCACAATTTCACTTCAATTCTCCATAATCATGATCAAAGTTCACTATCGCGTTCTTTCACATATAATACTTATTCCATGTTCTAAATGTCATTCATAAACTACTTACAATTACAACATATCCATATTCATGATTCATTCCAAGCTATGGCTCAACAATGACACTATTCCCACATTTATGACCCATTTTATATATTCTTCTACAATTCAAGTGTTTCAACTTTCCAACACCTCAAATAACATGGAAATACCCTAAAACTCACCTTAGATAAGGGAAGAATAATTCTTGAGTGGAATACTCTTCTTGCACCCAAAACCCTAGTTCATTTCCCTTGAAATTTCTGGCTTCGGATTTAACCCTTTGGCGTGTTTTGCACACTTGGTTCACTTTAATTCTTGATATTGATCTTTGATTCCCTTTGTTTTCTTGTATATGAAGTATATGGAACCTTCTAGAGGTCTTGAGAGAGATGAAAAAGTGTGGGAAATGAAATTAATGAAGTGGGAAACATGTATTTATGTTTGCAACTTAATCAGTCCGTCGGGACTTCCACGGACACTTATACGGTCCGTGGAACATTGCACGGCCCGTATAAGTGGTCGTGGTTCACCACTAAGCAATCAACATCTCTGCTGGGTGTTATACGGACCCTTATACAGACCGTATAATGTTATACGGACCGTATAAGTCGGTCATATAACCCCTTTCCCCTGAAATGATCTCCGTCGTTCTTTTGATCTCCCATCCTTATGGAACCTTCTTGACACTTTTTTAACACCTCATTAACAATCTAAGGGACGTTATAGCTCTTCTCCAAAACATCATTAAGTCATTATTAATTCGTTACTCATAAATCCTTTCTGATACATAACGTATGCCTTGCCTTTCTTGGCAAACTTTCTTCTATTACCTCGAATGCCTTCGAAATCTCAATTAGGATCATCAAATGCTAGTTCTTACTTATCAAAACACCGTATACTTTGTGCCCTTCGTTAGTCTATTCACTGTGCATGAACGAAAAATTTTCCGAGGTGTAACAAAGTATTTTGTAGAGATACCGGCCAAAGGCAAGAAAACTAAGGAGACAGTTCTTCGAAATGAAATGCGTAGCATTTGACAAAGATTTGATCGATATCCATTTTCAAAAGATGGCTAAAATGTTCTTTGAGTTAGGCGGAGAAGCTAGTCTCAAGCAAGCCTTTGTTTCATCACTTCCAAAGATATTAGCAAGCCGGACCATGACGATCATTGAGGAGAAGTTCCAATCAATAACGATCCCACCGGTCGGCTACATCAGGCAAGCAATATTTCTAGCGTTGGATGATATCTGCACAAAGAGATCTGTTTTGAAGCAGATCATACGAAACAATCCAGCCCTTGATAAAGCTTGCGGGAAGTCTGACCTAATTACTGGGTCAAGCTGTTCGTGCCATGCCCCCAGACGAAAAGAAAGATTCAAGCGATTCAAATGGCCAAGGCCTTCAGGAGAAAGATCACAGTTCAGGAGGCGCAAAAAATATTTCAGGAGAAAGAGCCCAGGCAAGTCCCGAAAAAATGACAGATGCTTCATCTGTAACAAGATTGGGCATTATGCAAAAAATTGTCCCCAATCCAGAAGGTCGATCAAGCTTCTTACTGAAATAAAGGACTACACTGGTATTCATCTAGGTGAAGATGACGAGCTTGAATCGTTTCCTCTCTCTGTTGAGGACGAACCCACAGAGAAGACCCTCTTTTCCATGGATGAGTACGAAGAATACGGCGATGAATATTACCGTATTTCAAAATCCGGAGAGGAAAGGGTCAAGAAGATATCAACAAGATCATGGTGATCCCGCAGTCCAAATTTTAAAGTTTATCCATCCAAATGGGATAAACCAATCTAGGTTATTGCTTTAATGGACACCGGAGCGGCATGTTCACCGGATGAAACCGGCCGTCCTTCCGAGGATCAATGGATTTCACATTTCAAAGATTTCAACTGCTATCGGAGACCGGAGTGCTAACCACCACGCTTATCACAAAGCATCAAATCACAATTGAATTCTTCCCGTGGTTGAAGTTTCGAACAAAAGCCGATTGGATCGATATGTCCCAGAAAGATCTCATTGTCGGATTTGACATCTTCAGGCAACTTAACGATCACTTCCGTATCAAAGCCCATAGAATAACGTTCAAGAAACAATTCAAGACATATACAGATGTTTTACGATTATTCCAAATAACCGATGCCGAACAGCATCGGAGATAGAAAAAGCGCTATGGAGCATTCATATGGATTCTCACAAGGAGTTTATGGGAAAATGCAAAAAGCCTCTATGGCTAAACGAGAGTTTTTCATTAAACTCCCTCAAGAAGAATGAAAGCATTAATCCATTTAAGGCAAGTCACTCCGGATGAATCCGCATCATCTCCTTGCACCCAAAAGGGAATGCGAAGAGCACTTGGAGTTTGGACTTATCGAGCCCTCTAATTCGCAATGGGCATGCGAGGCGTTCTATGTCAATAAACGGGCGGAACAAATAAGAGGTAAACTCAGATTAGTCATAAACTATCAACCTCTTACCTATTTCCTCCAAGATGATAAATTCCCTATCCCAAATAAACTCACCCATTTTTCACACTTAGCCAAAGCTAAATACTTTTCCAAGTTTGACCTTAAATCGAGGTTTTGGCAATTGGGAATACACCCAGAAGATAGACCAAACACAGGGTTTTGTATACCCGATCATCACTTTCAATGGAAGGTCATGCCCTTTGGGAAAAACAAGACCCTCATTGTTCCAAAAAGCCATGATAAAATTATTTCCACCCATCCTCCATACATCACTAGTCTACATTGATGACATCTTACTCTTTAGTGATACTATGGAAGAACACCTCACTCTGCTGCAACAATTCCATGACCTAGTGGAGAAAAATGGAATCATGCTCTCACAGAAAAAGATAATTCTTGCTAGAAAGGAAATTGATTTTCTGGGGATGCATTTTGTTCATGGAGCATACAGCCCAGGGCCACATATTTGTCAAGAACTGCTCAATTCCCAGACACCAATTTTACGACGAAGCACCTCCAACAGTTTTTAGGTGTGATTAATTATATTAGAGATTTTATCCCTAATGTCTCTACATACATTGCTCCACTTACAAAAATGCTCAAGAAGAATGCCCCAGGTTGGGGAAAGGAACAGGTGAAGCAGTTCAGAGAATAAAAGAAATCTCAAAAGAGGTCAAACTCCTCCATATTCTATCAGACGGGAAAAAGATATTGCAGACAGATAGCAACAACGAATATTAGAGTGCAGTACTTTTTGAAGAAACAGATGGCTAACGAAAAATATGCGGATATGCCAGTGGCAAGTTCAAAGATGCTGAACAACACTATCATTCCACATTCAAAGAAATTCTTGCCGTAAAGAATGGGATTAAGAAGTTTAATTTCTTTTTAATACACACAGAGTTTCTTATCGAGATGGATATGAAGGCTTTCCCGAAGATGATCCAGATAAATCCAAAGATTATCCCAAAGCCACAGATTCTCAGATGGGCACAATGGTTCTCCCCTTACAAATTCCAAGCAAAGCACCTCAAAGGGAAGGATAATATTCTAGCGGGGATTTCCTATCCAGGCCAGATGAGTTTTCAAAGAGATTTCAAGCCAAGCTGCAGAAAAGGCTAACTAGCCAAATTTTCATGCTTGCAAGCTCACCAGGAGCTAGTTCATCCAGAATAGCAGATCATCCACCGGAATTCTTCAGCAAGTTTGTGGACCCGTTTGATCCATCCATCCTTACAGAAAGAAGGACTTTCTATGAGCTTCTAGTTTTCAGAAAATATGGAGGATCCATCCTTAAGCCATTCGGAGTCAATCCAGAATACCCATTCTGTCACATATTCATAGCAATGCACAATGATTTTCCATAGGAGCTATTATGGTTTTTTCTGGTACTTATGTCACCAATATTATATTTTCATGGAATTCAAGTGCGACATGTTTCGAAGTTTTGACAGGATTGAACCTGCTCTCAAAAAGTTTCGATTGGGTTCAATGTTTCAGAGACTCCTATGCAGCAAAAGTGTTCATGTTACATCGACCGATAAAGATTATTGATGGGAAGGTCTATGCTCAACCAGATATTTCACTATGGTGGGAATTCCCCGTCTCTATCTTGTCCTTAGAGGATGAATACAGCGAAGCACAGAGAATTATTTTCCAGCAAAATAGGTGCATCCCAAAGGAGATATGGCCGAAAGAATGGGCTCGTTGGAATTGGGAAAGAGTTCGAGATGTATCAAAGGAATACCGAGTGCCGTATGAAACAATCAGAGATGAAGTCACTCAGGCTATCACAAAGGTAAGGTTGAATTTTCCATCTCAAGATTAAAAAAAAATAGATACAGAGATGACGGGGCCATCCAACAGGAAATGCTACTACACAAGGTCGCAAAAAAAGAAGTCTGGAAAACAATGAAAAATTCAAGCAAAAACATGGACCAGAATGGTGGATCGAGGAAGGATACACAACTCCGCCGTTGAATCCATCAAGCACCGCTCCGTCGAATAAGGCTTACGTGCTTACAAGAAAGACAAAAGCGGACCTACTGGCCACATGCTTGCACATGGTTGTCATGCTTCGAATAATGTTCCCCTCGTTTTATTAGGCTTGTTTTAGTAGGCTTGTTTCATTAGGTGTGTTTTATTAGGCTATCTTATTAGGCTATCTTATTAGGCTCGTTTTATTGGGCTTGTTTTATTAGGCTGTCTTATTGGGCTCGTTTTATTAGGCTTGTGACTCAAGATCCTGACGTCCGGCGAGAGCGTAAATACGGGGCTGAGTACCACCTGAACTGGACGCTCCCCCTCTGCCTCTACCTCGTCCTATTGGAATCTGGGGAGTCTGCCCTACCGGGCGCGCAGATGAGGAAGAACCAGCTGCTGATCCTGTGGGCTGAACCCCACCTCTACCATACCTCGAGGGACAATCACGCATCAAGTGCCCAGTCTGTCCACAACCATAACAAGCATCTGAACCTTGGCGACATGGGCCCGAATGTAACTTTCTGCACTGACTACATCATGGGACCGGTGGTCTCCTCTAGTTATAATCACCCCCAAATTGAGAACCTGAGGCTCTCGAACTCTGGCCCTGTCCTGAATGAACGGACCAGTCCAATATCCTTCCTGCAAACCGGGGAGGTGTACTGGTCACCGACTAGCCTGAGTATCTAGAATGTGGCTGCCTAGATCCCCCTCTATAGTCGCTACCGGCACCTAGAGATCTGGCCCTCTTACTCTGCCCTCTATCAATATCACACTCACCCCTTTGCGGATGTTGTTCTTCTTCTAGATTCTGGGCATGGGCTTGAATATGGGAAATATCCATCCCATCTTGCAACGAAGCTGTCAAACAACCTTTGAATAAATATGGCCCTAAGCCACTCACGAACCTATGCACTCTATCTCCCATATCAGCCACCATGGTCGGAGCATATCTAGCCAACGAGTTAAAGTGAAGGCTATGCTCCCGGGCACTCATATTTCCTTGCTTCAAATTTAAAAATCTATCAGCTCTAGCTCGACGGAACTCGGGTGGCAAGTAGTGGCGGATAAAGGCATCTACGAATTCTTGCCAAACTGGAGGAGGTGCATTCTCTGTTCTTGAAGATGTCCAATTATTATACCATAAGACCGCCACATCTCTGAGTCTATAAGATGCTAATTCCACATATTCAGTTTCGGAAGCATGAATAATCTTCAATGTTCTCAACATTTCATCAATAAAACCTTGCGGGTCTTCATCCGGCTTTGACCCGAAAAACTCTGGAGGGTTTAAACTCATAAAATAATGGGCTGTAGTACTAACTTCCTTGTCATTTGGACCCGAACTCTGCCGCTGTGCCTGGGCGGAAACTAATTGCGTCAGTAGCTGAATAGCATCGGTCATTTGTTGGCCCGAAGCAGCCGGTGAAGGAATTCTGTCATGACCCCACCCGATGAGCTGTGACGGGAGCCTGACCTGTAGCGACCAAACACCTCTAAATACTTATCTGAAACATACTGAACATCAAAGGCCCATGAATGGCACAAACTAATCTCATAAAAAGGAAACATCAGAACTCTGTACAATCTGCATACATATATACACAACAAGCAGAAGAACACTGCAAGCCAGCTAGGCTGCTACATATACTGTACACAAAAAAATAGAAGCCAACAAGGCTACACCATCTGACACTACATACAACTGTCTACAGACCTATACTGGAATGAAAGCTGTGGAAAGGATGGGACAGGGCCACGTCATACCCATATGCATATACATCTCAAAAGGGGCATACCAAAACTGACAGTAGCTCTGGATCGAATGGAGCGTACCGACCACTGCTAGATCTAAAGGTCCTACTGAGCTGGACCACCTGTTTGTCTTCCTGTACCTGCGGGCATGAACGCAGCCCCCCCAGCAACGGGAGTCGCACGGATAATGTACCGAGCATGTAAAGCATAAGAGGAACATATATATATATATATATATATATATATATATATATATATATATATATATATACACACGAGAATCATGAACTCATAAGCTGAAATAACTAAATGCATGTACTTGTATGAACTAGTATCTGCCTGAATCTGCGCAAACCTGTATAACTGACAATGCCTCTATAGGCGCATAATATGCATGCTCATTCCTATCAATGAAGGTCATACATATGTATATAGGTGCGTATATAATGCCTGGTATATGCGCGCATATAACGCCTGTCTCTTTTCTAATACCATATCGGCCTCTCTGCGGCCACCGTCATATATATTGCTGCGATACTTGCAGCCTCATTCTCATATCGTCATCATAGTGCACCAGCTGATCAGGTGGTAATGCGTATATAATGCCTACTCCTTTCCATACCCCATATATGTATAATACTTGCGTATGTAACGCCTTCTAGTTACGAGTCATATATATATATATATATATATATATATATATATATATATATATATATATATATATATATGAATGAATGTAATACATGAATAACCGTATACATAAAACTGGACCCATGAACAGAAAGAATAATCATAACGGGGCGCATGAATGTCAAAAACTGAAACACTTCTAATGCTTCTAAGAGTAGAGTAATATGCACTCGCTTACGAGCTTATTGGATCATATCATAGGATCATGCCAAAAGAAGGAAAGAATAGCCTTAACATACCTTAACGTATATCAAATCGTCCAACTCCTACATCTCGACTTGTAAATCTATAATTAAGATAACATAGACCTTCATTAGACTATGTACCTCACTTGCTAACCTCCTTTGGATGCATAGAGAGCTTAACGAATCATGGACAACATTTCTCTCATAAGCTTAACAACCCTTCAACTTCTCATTCACTTTAATACCAACCATAACAACAATAACAACACTTATATATCAAAATATATTCAAATCCATCCCCAATCATCTCTTAAAACAACCTAAGTCACTATTTTGTATTTCATCAACTTACCACTTTCACAACTACCCCCTCTTTACTTAGAATCACTAAAACCCTTGATACTCAACTTAAATACAAAGGTAGAAATCATTTACATACCTTGAGGGGTCAAGAATCCCAAGAATCACTTCAAGCTTCAACTTTCTAAACTCCACAACTTGAAGAAACGCTAGAAGCAACCTTTCTTCTTTACTATCTCGGGTTTACGAGGTCCGGGTCTTGTCAAATCCTCACTAATATGATGGAAAATATTAGGAGAGAATATATTAGGGTTTTCTGATTTTTGGAAGGAGGAAAATATCAAATAGGGTCGTGGACCACCTATTTATACTTGGAAGACAAAAAGGCTACAGCGGTCCGATTCGACGAGCCGGTCGATGGCCCGTCGTCGTGTCGGCGGTCCGTCAACTTGCCCGTCGACTTACGCCTGCAGATGCATGGCTGCGGGATCCCATCGACACCGCACGTCGATGGTCCGTCGAACATGTCGATGACCCGTCGACATTAACTGGTGTCCTGCAGATTTTCTGGTTCAGTTCCGATCGCGTCGACTTGATTCGCTCAACTTCTTTCACTGTAAATTACCCAGAACACATACTGGTACTCTTGTACACGGGGTAAGACTTTTCCGATCTCCAAACTCAAGCTCGGGTCTCTATTCCAAGGGATACCCGGCTAGGAACCCATAGGTTCTGCTACTATGAAGATGAGGGGTGTAACACTCTCCCCCCCTTAGAAACATCCGTCCTTGGGTGTTCGAATAATCATGGGTCATAAAAATTTTGGCAGATTTTCCTCTGTACTGATACCAATCCGCCCTACACATAGCAACCCAAAATAATGCCACACAGGGCCCCATACTACAACACACAATACCATGGCCTCACACGAACAAATCACGACAACTGAAATGAAAGTGATGCCTCCGACTGCACCTCCTGTACTATTGGGAACAAATGCGGGTACTTAATCTTCATCGCTTCTTTCGTTTCCCAAGTCACTTCTTCAACATACTTCTTCCTCCACAAGACTTTAACGGAGGCTACATCCTTGGTTCGCAACCAACGAACCTGCCTGTCCAATATAGCCACTGGAACCTCTTCGTACGATAACTGCTCAGTCACCTGGATATCATTCACTAGTACAACTCTTGAAGGATCTCCGATACACTTACGAAGCATTGATACATGAAATACTGGATGTACCGATTCTAACTCCGAAGGCAACCCTAGTTCATATGCCACTGTACCCACTACACGAATGATCTTATATGGCCCAATATATCAAGGGCTCAACTTACCCTTCTTACCAAACTTCATGACTCCCTTCATAGGCGAAACTTTCAGGAACACCCAGTCGCCCATCTTGAACTCTAGCTTATGTCACCGATTATCCGCGTAAGATTTATGTCGGCTCTGGGCTATTAGCAACCTCTCTCTAATCACTTTCACCTTATCAACTGCTTGCTGAATTAAGTCTGGGCCTAGCAACTGATTCTCCCCAACATCAAACCATCCTATAGGCAATCTACACCTCCGCCCATATAAGGCCTCATAAGGAGCCATTTGAATACTGGAATGGTAACTGTTGTTATATGCGAAATCGATAAGAAGCAAATGATCCTCCCAATTGCCCTGAAAGTCAAGCACACAAGCTCTAAGCATATCCTCAAGAGTCTGTATAGTATGCTCTGCTTGCCCATCTGTCTGCGGGTGGAATGCGGTGCTAAGACTCACCTGAGTCCCCAATCCCGGCTGAAAAGACTTCCACAATCTAGCTGTGAACTTTGCTCCCCTATCTGAAATGATGGCTGAAGGAACACCATGGAGTCGTACTATTTCTTTAAGATAAAGCCTCGCATAATCCTTAGCTGCATAAGTAGTTCTGACAGGTAGAAAATGAGCTGACTTTGTGAGCCTATCAACTATGACCCATATCGAATCACACTTCCGCTGAGTACGGGGAAACCCTGTAATAAAATTCATGTTAATTACCTCCCACTTCCATGTCGGAATCTCTAAAGCCTGCAATAGACCTCCAGGCTTTTGGTGTTCTATTTTGACCTGCTGACAATTCGGACACTGAGCAACAAATTCTGCTATATTTCTTTTCATACCATCCCACCAATAAACTTCCTTGAGATCATGGTACATCTTTTTTGAGCCTGGATGAATAGAATAGCGGGAGTAATGTGCCTCTCCCATAATCTGCTGTCGGAGTCTTGCAACACTAGGTACACACAACCTACCTCGATATTTGAGTGCCTCATCACCTACGATCACAAAGGGTGTCTTTTCTTTCTGAGAGGCTATTTCTCGGTAATGAACTAGAACAGGATCCTCATACTGACGCTCTTTTATCTCAACTACCAAGGATGATACTGCTGTGTCTTGAACAGTAACCCCTGCATCATCTGAATCTATCAATCGAATTTCAAGGCTAGCTAATCGATGGACCTCACGGACCATTTCTTTTTTTTCTAGCGACACGTGTGACAAGATACCCATAGATTTACGACTGAGGGCATCGGCTATTACATTCGCCTTCCCGGGATGATACAGAATATCAACATCATAATCTTTTAATCTCTCCAACCATCGCCTCTGATGCAAGTTCAAATCCTTCTGCGTAAAGATGTACTGGAGACTCTTATGATCAGTATAGATATCAACATGGACACCGTATAAGTAGTGCCTTAGTATTTTCAAGGCATCAATCACTGTTGCTAATTTAAGATCATGGGTTGGATAATTCTTCTCGTGCTTCTTCAACTGTCTTGAAGCATAAGTGACAACCTTACCATGCTACATCAATACACAACCCAATCCAACACCTAAAGCATTGATGTTAGGTGTATTTATACACTTTTCCGCCATCTTTTACCCATACTTATACTGTATTTTAGAGCTAAATGCATTATATACACCTAACATCTATTAACTATGTGATATGGGACTAATTTGTGCTTTATTGTGGAATCTAGGTGGGTTAAGTTGAAAATGCTACAGTGTGAAGATGAAGAGATTTGGAGCAAAATTGAAGAAGAGGAAAAAGAAAAGAAGGTCACGTTGAAGTCTTTCAGGTACAACAAGAACCAATGAAGGGTAATCCGAGCAATTCAAGCACTCGAGGCAAAGGGGTTGGACGAGTGAGCGGAAGGAGGTTGCAACACTTGAAAGCAAAATACGACCACCGAAGGGTCTCGTGTTTGGTTGTGCGTCACACACCTAGCGCACAAAATACCTCTCTCTTTCGATTCTCGGACTTTGTTATGCGCATTGGCGCTTAAAATGAGCACGCGGATGCACAGAGATAGTCATGTGATGGCCATGCGACGCATGACCAAAGAACAAGAGGCGTTAGTTCTCCTAAGTTGATCGGGATTGGGCCCACTTATCTCATATTTTCCCTAGCTTATAAATAGTCGTTTTTACATTAGAATAGTCGACTTTTGACCTAGAGAGAGTAGGAGCCGCCGTGGAGGCCGGAGATTATTGAGTTTTATCTTTTCTTCTCCTTATTACTAGTTTGTATATTTTTTTGAATGATTTGTTGCTTTTTCCTCCATGTCTATGTGGAGCTAAACTTCTCATTCTAGGGTTGTGGCAAACCATGATTATTGATGTTTGGTGATTATTTCTTATCTTAATATGAGTTGTTGAGTTTGATTGCTTCTTTAATTCGTTCATAATTGTTTGATTGTTTGGCCAATGCTAGGTTCTATCAACTATCTAATATACATGCTTGGGAAAGATGTTGTTAGATTAGAGAAGGATTAAAGAGGGCGTGATCTGATTATCCCTACAGTTGGGCTAGGATTTGGGGCTATGATAGGAATATACCTAGGCACCGCGTTCAATTAAATACCATAAACGAATTACGTTCTTAACAAGTCAATTCCATAGGAATATAGGTAGCGAATACGTTTTTTGAATAGGCGTAGTAGTAGTTCGAGAATACTACGAGAGTTAATAATCCGGTAAATTAGCAATCGTCGACAATTCGATTAAAGGGAAATAGTTTGAAAACTCAAGGATTGGTGAACCAACCGCAACCCTAGAACATTCGTCATTGATAATATAAAAACCCGCTCTTTCTTTGTTGAAGGTCACTATTTGTGTTTTTTATCTTCAATTAGTTTATAATCACAATCTTCGAATTTCATCTGTCGTATAGATAATTTGAATAGTTTAATTTAGTTGACGATTAATCATAACTCCCTGTGAGTTCGACATCCAATTTCTAAAATCACTATATTACTTGTACGACTACGTATACTTGCGTGT
Organism: Lycium ferocissimum; assembly: GCF_029784015.1. Lineage (NCBI taxonomy): Eukaryota > Viridiplantae > Streptophyta > Magnoliopsida > Solanales > Solanaceae > Lycium > Lycium ferocissimum. The sequence continues at coordinate 70,310,823 of NC_081348.1, read as the reverse complement.
GCGTTTGGACGCAACAAGTTTTTGGCGCCGTTGCCGGGGAGTTAGAAATTAACTGGTTATCTAGATTATACTTTTCTTTTTGTCTATTCAAGTTTTTTTTTTTTAATTATTTTCTTATTTAATAGTTTGGATATCTTTCTTGATATGGCATCTTGGAATAAAAATTGGTCAATTATTGGTTGTGTCTATTTTGGTGATTCTTGTCTGATTTGTGGAGGACCCCACCTGTGGAAACATTGTCATAATATTTTCGGGAATGGGTTGTGTGCGCCTACCCAATCCTTTGAGTGGAATGTTTGTAGTATATGTGGTGGTCAAGATGGCCATTGGAATGGTTTCCTAACTCTTATTCCCCATCCCCGAGCCCCTATTATGATTCTCTTGTTGTTTGTGATGTTAACAGGAGTAATGAAGTGGAGGATGCAGAGAGTCTTGCTCGGGTTACAGATATGATGAAAAAAATAGTGGAGCAAGACACATTGATAAGAGAGCAAAACGCAGAACTAGAGAAGGCCATGGAGAGGATTCGTGCCAAACTCACAGAGATGCAGGCTGAGTTTGAAACCGTAATACAAAGTTACGAAAGCTTAGCCAATACCCAAGACGAACCTCAAACAGAAGAAGAGAGTGAGTTCCTACAAGGACATAACTTTGAACAAGCAAAGATAGTGAGCCAATCTTGGCTAACGGAACAAGCTCAACAAATGAAATTTCATGGGTTTCTCTGCGATGGACTCACAAACATGGCGACACAATTGATGAAGGCAACGAGCTCGGACAAGAGAGATAGACAAATTTGACTCGGATATCCATGACTCGCATGCTCTAATGAATAAAAAGGTTGAGATGTCGATGCCCATTTTGTGTGATACCTTGGCCTACTTGTGGAGCGAAAGAGGGAATTCCAACCATTCGATCGAATATTGTTGATGATGCCAATGTTGAGGGGGGTGTATATGAGTGAGGATGTCAAAAATAAGGCGGGTTTCGAGTTGGGGCGTATTGTCCTCATTCTAAACATTTTTCTACATTATGTTTGGTTGGTGACATGGAAATCGAGCCCTCCAAGCTTTTGGAGAAGTGTATAAATAAGGAACAAGACCCTTATATCCTAAAATTTACCACACCAAAAGGGCAAAATGACATTCCTCACTTAAGGGCCAAGAAGTGCAAGATGCGACACCTATTGCTTGGTTCCTTTATTTTCACACCACCGCCCCAGGAGCGGAGCAGAAAATTTGATGCAAAATTAGGGGCGCAATTCATATCCTCAAGGTGGAGGGAAAAGTGGTGAAGTTGATTCACGTCGTGCCACGACGTTAACTAAGGCGCTTATTGGGAGGCAACCCAATGTGTAATAATTATAGATTTTTATTTTTATAGTGTCACGTTTTGTTTTGTTTTTGTTTTGCAGATTAGGGAAAGTCTGAGTACCAGAAGTTGAAAGCTGAGGATCATGTTTGAGCTTAAGTGTGGGGTCGTGCCGACCCTTAATGATGAGAGCATGTTGCTAGCTAGGTCCTAGAGGGCCCCGGGGAGTATTTCTTACTTTACCTGTTTTTAATTTTTTCCATCTATATGCACTGAGGGCATTGCATGATTTTAAGTATGGGGTAGGAAATACGTCCCTGGTAAGGTTGAGGATGATGATTTAATATGCCTTAGGATTTTTTTTTTATTATTTTTTTTTTATTATTAGTTTTGAGTCTTAGTGTTGAAAAAAAAATTGAAAAATTAAAAAAAAAAAAGATTGTTTTTTCTTTGATTTTCTTAAGTTAACTTCTTAAGTCCCTCATCAGTGGCATGCATCATCCGCCCCCTTGGGTTTTCTTATGACCTCGGTTCTTTCCCGAGGGGGGACCTTTGAATCGGGTAATTTTTTATTTTTTTAGGATTAATTTTTTTTACGAGAAGGTGGAGATAAGAGCCCTTGAAACCAATTGAATGCTAGGTGCTCGGGATTAGGTACACTATTGACAACATGAGCAATTATCGAACTTTTGAAAGTAAAATTGTGCTTAAAAATAATAGCTTGTTTCGAAACACCTAAGCTCTTCTACTTGACTCTTGTGTTAAATTTTTGGCTTAATAATGCTTGCATTGAATTCGTGTCCTGGTTTGCTCAGTAGAAGGTCAATGTGGATCCATCTTGAACCATGAGTGTGCCATGTGTGGTGAGTGTTCTTGTATATACTCCATGTATCGTATTGATGTCTAGAACTTGCCCGGTATGTCTACAAAATGAAACTAGGTGTGTTAAGCTAGGAGAGGATATAGGCATTTCTTTGTTAGCCATAATTTTTGACCATCTATTTGCCTACCCATATGTGATATCCTTCGTTAACCCCTTTGAGCCTTTTGCCTATTTTCTTTGGTAGCCACATCTTTAGCCATTCCCTTTGTTGGTATAACTTGTAATATTTGATCCCGAACTCCTAAAGCACTTTAGAAATTTAGAGCTTGAAAGTAAATGGGAGGTTGATACAAAGGGAAGTTAAGGTGGAAACTTAAAAAAAAAAGGTGGAGGGTGCACTTGATGAATATAGTTAGTGTGTGTTGTTAGTATGGGTGAAAGAAAAAATAAACAAACAAAAAACAAATTGCTCCTTGCTAATGGCGTATGCAAAAAAAAATAAAGAGAGTGCTTAATGTTAAAGGGTGCATAAGGTGAAGTGAAAAAGAATAGTTGAAATATTGATGAAACAAGAGGAAGTGCATAAAGGATTGATAATGCATATGTCTTAAAGTACTTAGGGAGATTATTCACTATTTACCCAAATAATTTCTACCCGTCCCTTAGCCGACATTACAACCATAAAAGTCCTAGTTGATCCTATGCTTAATGTACTCTTATTAATAGAGTATGACATTAAGGGCAAGCCTATGGTATGTCGTATGAACATGTGAATTTTCTTGTGAGAGTGAGCGTAATTCTTTCTATTCATTACCCTTGTTATGTGTTCATTGAAAAAAAAATTTGGGCAACTCTCTTTGAAGTGAGGGCACATAATTGGTAAGAGATTGGTGACATGTTTGATTCCTTAATTAGGCGGCAGGACCGTTTTTGCCTATATTCATATGAGCAAGTCAGTTTTAGAGGTTAGGATGTTTTGACGAAGTTGTTGGCATGTGTACAATTCGTGTTGTGCTTGAGATCTTTGCTCGTAAATGTTTAAATTGTCATAGTGACCTTGTTCTGATACATACCTGTTCAATTTGGTAACGTGTTGAGAATCGAAAGTGAAGTTGGGTGTGTTTAGTGTTGTTCAAGGACGAACAAAGGTTTAAGTGTGGGGTGGTGATGTTAGGTGTATTTATACACTTTTCCGCCATCTTTTACCCATACTTATACTGTATTTTAGATCCAAATGCATTAAATACACCTAACATCTATTAACTATGTGATATGGGACTAATTTGTGCTTTATTGTGGAATCTAGGTGGGTTAAGTTGAAAATGCTACAGTGTGAAGATGAAGAGATTTGGAGCAAAATTGAAGAAGAGGAAAAAGAAAAGAAGGTCACGTTGAAGTCTTTCGTGCACAACAAGAACCAATGAAGGGTAATCCGAGAAATTCTCAGCTGGTCGAGGCAAAGCGGGTTGGACGAGTGAGCGGAAGGAGGTTGCAACACTTGAAGGCAAATTACAACCACTGAAGGGTCTCATGCATTGGTTGTGCGTCGCACACCTAGCGCACAAAATACCTCTTTCTGATTCTCAGACCTGTTATGCATTGGCTGTGCGGAGCACAGCGGATGCACAGACATAGTCATGCGATGGCCATGCGACGCATGACCAAAGCACAAGAGGCGTCGCTCTCTCTAAGTTGATCGGGATTGGGCCCACTTATCTCATATTTTCCCTAGCTTATAAATAGCCGTTTTTACATTAGAATAGTCGACTTTTAACCTAGAGAGAGTAGGAGCCGCCGTGGAGGCCGGAGATTATTGGGTTTTATCTTTTCTTCTCCTTATTACTAGTTTGTATATTTTCTTTGAATGATTTGTTGCTTTTCCTTCATGTCTATGTGGAGCTAAAATTCTCGTTCTAGGGTTGTGGTAAACCATGATTATTGATGTTTGGTGATTATTTCTTATCTTAATATGAGTTGTTGAGTTTGATTGCTTCTTTAATTCTGTTCATAATTGCTTGATTGTTTGGCCAGCTAGGTTCTATCGACTATCTAATATACATGCTTGGGAAAGATGTTGTTAGATTAGAGAAGGATTAAAGAGGGCGTGATCTCGATTATCCTACTTGGGCTAGGATTTGTGGCTAGGATAGGAATATACCTAGGCGTCGCGTTCAATTAAATACCATAAACGAATTGCGTTCTTAACAAGTCAGTTCCATAGGAATATAGGAGGCGAATTGTTTTGAATAGGCGAGTAGTAGTTCGGGAGAATACTACGAGAGTTAATAATCCGGTAAATTAGCAATCGTCGACAATTCGGATTAAAGGGAAATAGTTCGAAAACTCAACAGGATTGGTGAACCAACCGCAACCCTGGAACATTCATCTCATTGATAATATAAAAACCCGCTCTTTCTTTGTTAAAGTTCACTATTTGTGTTTTTTATCTTCAATTAGTTTATAATCACAATCTTCGAATTTCATCTGTCGTATAGATAATTTGGATAGTTTAATTTAGCTGACGATTAATCATAACTCCCTGTGGGTTCGACATCCGATTTCTAAAATCACTATACAATACACCACATAGCCAATTGCTCCTTCATAAGAGTCAAAACTGGGGCTGAAGTTAGCTTATCCTTCAACGTACGAAAACTCGCCACAAGCATCCGTCCATTGGAACTTAGCTGATTTCTTAGTTAATTTGGTCAATGGGGCTGAAAGAGAGGAAAATCCTTCTACAAACCTTCTATAATAACCTGCCAAGCCCAAGAAACTACGTATCTCCGTTAGTGCCGTGGGTCTTGGCCAATTCTTCACAGCCTCAATCTTTTAGGCATCCACTCTAACGGCTTTCGAAATAATGTGACCCGAAAGCTTACGAGTTCAACCGTAACTCACACTTAGAAAACTTGGCATACCACTCTTTACCCCGAGAATTCTAAGCACTCTTCGTAGATGTTCTATGATCGGCCTCCGACGGCGAATAAACCAATATATCATCTATAAACACAATCACGAACAAATCTAGGAAGGGTCTGAATACACGATTCATCAAATCCATGAATACGGCTGGGGCATTAGTTAGCCCGAATGACATAACACGGAACTCATCAAAATCAATCATATCTAACTCAATCAAATCATTGTGGCGGTCACAAACTATAACAACACAGTCCTGGTATACACTTCACTTTCTTCAACGAACTTAGTTTCACATATTCATATAACTTCAAAATCTTGTGGTAGGCACTTAAGGGTATCAAATATTCTCCTTAATCTCATAGGGACTTCATGTTCACCTTAATCTCGCATTATTCTACTCTCAATGCAATAAGTCCAAAATCTCAGAGGTGTAACATTCTTTCCCCCTTAGAAACATTCGTCCTCGAATGTTAAACTTCTGGGGATTCATCAAAAATTTTGCCAGAGTTTCTCCTGTAATATGGCACTACCGTCCTGTCACAGCAACCCAAAATATATCGCCTCACAGGGCTACAACAACAACATCAATAACTATGGCCACACACGACCAAGAAAGCATCAAAGAAGTATTACATACCTGGGGACGATAGCGTCTCATCCTGAACCTCTTCTGGAGGGGGAAATAAATGTGGGTACCTGAACTTCATGTCTTCTTCTGCTTCCCAGGTCATTTCGTCTCTATTATTATTTCTCCATAAGACTTTAACTGAAGCTATATCTTTGGTTCTGAGTCTCCGTACTTGCCTATCTAGAATGGCAATGGGAACTTCTTCATAAGACAATTGTTCAGTGACTTGGACATCATCTACGGGTCCAATTTTGGACGGGTCTCCAATGCACCTATGAAGCATCGATACACGAAAAATCGGATGGATTGACTCCAAATCCGAAGGTAGATCTAGTTCATAAGCCACTTGACCTACTTTGTGTACAATCTCATAAGGTCCAATATACCGAGAACTGAGCTTGCCTTTTTTTCCAAATCTCATAACGCCCTTCATTGGTGACACCTTCAAGAATACCCAGTCTTTCACTTGAAACTCTAAATCTCGTCGATGATTATCTGCATAGGATTTCTGACAACTCTGAGCTGTTAATAATCGATCCTGTATAAGCTTGACCTTCTCTATAGATTGCTAGACCAAGTCCGGCCCTATCAGTTTAGTTTCTCCTACTTCGAACCACCCAATTGGCGATCTGCACTTGTGCCCATATAAAGCCTCATACGGGGCTATTTGGATGCTAGAATGATAACTGTTGTTATAAGAAAACTCAAAAAGCGGTAAGTGATCATCTCAACTACCTCCAAAATCCAATACAGATGCCCGTAGCATATCTTCAAGAGTTTGGATGGTACGCTCGGCTTGTCCATCAGTCTTTGGATGAAATGTTGTGCTAAGACTCACCTGAGTCCCCAAACCTTCTTGAAAAGATTACCAGAAATTGGCTATAAACTGTGTCCCTCTATCAGAAATAATAGATACTGGAACACCATGGAGTCGCACTATCTCTTTGACATAGAGCTTTGCATAATCTTCGGCTATATATGTAGTTCTGACTGGTAGGAAATGAGCTGACTTTGTAAGTCTATCAACAATCACCCATATAGAATTATACTTATGTTGAGAATGAGGTAAGCCTGCAATGAAATCCATATTAATCACTTCCCATTTTCAAGTTGTAATTTCCATAGCTTGCAACAATCCACCGGGCTTTTGGTGTTCAATCTTCACTTGTTGACAATTAGGACATTGGGCCACAAATTCCGCTAAGTCTTTCTTCATTCCATTCCACCAATATATGGATTTAAGATCATGATACATTTTTATTGCTCCGGGGTGAACAGAATAATGGGAACAATGGGCTTCTGTCAATATCTGCTGACATAATCCTGCAACATCAGGAACACACAGCCTGCCTCGACATCGGAGAACTCCATCTCCAGAAATCTCAAAGGATGACTTCTTCTTCTGAGGAAGTGTATTTCTGTAATGAACTAGTATGGGGTCCTCATACTGGCGCTCTTTCACCTCAACTACTAGTGACGAGACAGCTGAATTCTGAATGGTAGCTCCCATATCGCCCGAGTCCATTACCCGGACTCCTAGGCTAGCTAACTGCTGGAGCTCACGAGCTAACTCTCTTTTCTCTGGCTAAACATCACATAAACTTTCCATAGATCTACGGCTGAGAGCTTCAGCCACAACGTTCGCCTTCCTGGGATGATACAGGATGTTAACATCATAATCTTTCACCAATTCCAACCATCGCCGTTGTCGTAATTCAATTCCTTCTGCTTGAAAATATACTGAAGGCTCTTGTGATCCGTATAGACATCCACATGAACACCATACAAATAATGTCTCCACATCTTCAGTGCATGAATCACTGCAGCTAACCCAAGATCATGGGTTGGATAATTTTTCTCATGTTTCCGCAACTGCCTTGAAGCATACGCAATCACCTTACCATGTTGCATCAACACACACCCTAATCCAACCAACGCCTAAAGCGTCACAATAGACAACATAGCCTTCTGATCCCTCTGGAAGTGTCAGGACTGGGGCAGAAGTAAATATATTCTTTAACTCTTGAAAGCTACGTTCACAAGCACCCGTCTATTGAAATTTAGCTAATTTTTGGGTTAACTTCGTGAGTGGTACAGAGATAGAAGAAAAACCTTCCACAAATCTTCTGTAATAACTTGCCAAACCCAAAAAACTACGAACCTCGGTAGGTGTTGTAGGCCTTGGCCAAGTCTTCACAGCCTCAATCTTCTGGGTATCCACTCGAACACCATCGGCTGAAATAATATGCCCCAAAAAGGTCACTGAATTCAACCAAAACTCGCACTTCGAAAATTTTGCAAATAGCTCTCGACTTTGAAGAACTCTAAGAACGGTACGGAAATTATCCGCATGTTCTGTCTCGGACCTAGAATATACCAGGATATCGTCAATGAACACAATCACAAATAAATCCAAGAAAGGCCTAAACACATTGTTCATCGAATCTATGAATACTGTCGGTGCATTAGTTAGCCCGAACGACATTATCCGAAACTCAAAATGACCGTATCTTGTTCTAAAGGCCGTCTTAGGAATATCTTCCTCCCTAACTCTCACCTGATGGTACTCGGATCTCAGATCTATTTTTGAAAACCATCTGGCACCCTGCAATTGATCAAATAAGTCATCAATCCTTGGAAGCGTATATTTATTCTTGATCGTCACCTTATTCAGTTGTCTGTAATCAATACACATTCGCAAGGAGCCATCTTTCTTCCTTACAAACAACAGGGGTGCTCCCCACGGGGATGTGTCACGACCCAGCTAGTGCCATAACGGGTACCCGGAGCTAACCACCGAGCACCACTCATTCTATTACTCGTCATACTTATCCGGCATTCATATATTATTCTCACACTTCTAATAATAGGGAAAATCATTATCACCTCCACGAACATGTCTACTTTTATATACATAAGCCTTTCAGCTATCAAAATGATATACAGAAATACAACGTAGTCATCATGGGACATCTACTACCCATACATACATCTACGAGCCTCTACTAGAGTACTAGACATAAGGACGAGACAGGATCCCGTCATGACCAAATATGAACACAAAATAATATCTCAAAATAGTACCTCTGAAATAATGGAGTGCTCCTGTAAATCTGCTGATAGCTCCTATGAATCTGGGCCACCTCCCTGTCTATCTGTGGGCATGAACACAGCGTCCAAAAATAAAGGACGTTAGTACGAACATTGTACTGAGTATGTAAAGCATAAATAATAATAATAATATATCAATGAAATAAGGAGACATCAAGTAAGGAACAACCTGTAATTGACTGTCACTTAAGACTGAATAGTGCAAGCTAACTTACTTCATAAACATCATCATATCATGTATGCATATATAAGTTGCCCGACCATATAGGTACGGTGTGATCATCGTGCTTAGCGTCCCGAGCCTCCTGCGTCCGGGTAAACATCTCATGGCTACCCACCAGTGGTGTGCCTATGCCATCTAGACACGGTGTATACGCCGCCCGCCTTAGGCGCGATGTCCGTCTCCGGCCTACGTAGGCACGGTGTAATCTCATTATCATATACTTATCATAATGTGTGTGTATGAACTCAAGGGTAACTATAATTCTATCGGGGTGACGTAAGGTCGAGAACCCCCTATTCCATTATGGAATAGTCATAACCATCCTGCCTCACCTTGAAGGAACTAGTATTATAAGGTGAGTATAGCAATAATGAATAATATCAAGGAATCATTTACTTCATAAGAATCGTATCATGAGCTTTAGGATTTCTAGACTTAGACTTATCATTACCATTATTGTATTCATAACATATCTCTTTTCTTTACCTCATGTGGAGCTCTTTATAATCATAGACTCATGATTTTCGGAATGTAAGAGAGTCATGGAGAGATAGGGAAGATCATGTCATAAGAATCATGCCTTAGAAAAGAAAGGACTAGCCTTACATACCTTTTCGTTTAGCTACTTATCACTTGAACGTTCCCCTCCAATATTCATGTTTCTACCTTCAAGAGAGTTCGTACTAATATTAGATAATTGATAACATAAGCATGCTTGAACTAAAGCTAGAGAAAATTGGGCAGCATCTCCTTTATCTATAACATATATCAACTCCTAAACGTCAATAATAACATTCATCATATCATAATCAACAACCTTCATTCACCCCACATTATTCAAGTCTCCCAATCCTATTTCAAATCATCCATAACCATGGTCATATTACAACATTACATTCATCCTCATATAACATTTCTCCCATGTTCTTAATATCATTTATAACATAGTTATAATCACAACAAATCAAGAATCATGATTCATATTAAGCTACTACTCATAAATATCATTATTCTCATTGTTGTAACCCATTTTCCATTTCCTATAATAATCCAAGTCTTTCAATCTCTCAATACTCTAAATAACATGAATTGATCATAAAACTTACCTTTGATAGTATGAGAATGACCTTTGGATGAAAATACTTCTATTAAGAAAAACCCTAACTTCAATCCAAGAAGATTTCTTGACTTGTATGAACCCTAGTGAGCTTCTTGCACTTGATTTCCTTGATTTGATGAAGTTGATCCTTAATTTCTCTTGGATTCTTGTAGATTGAGTGTGGAGAGATTTCTAGAGGTTTCTTGAGGTATGGAGAGAAAAATGGAAATGAAATAATGAACTTGGGTCCCTTATACAAAACTTAAAAATCTGTCCCGACCCGAACCTACGGCCTATTATACGAACCGTATAATTTCTATGGTCCGTATAAAGGACCGTACATTTCTTCCAGAACCTCATCCTTCTTTGGGAGGATTCTACGATGAGACATATGGGCAGTATCTTTTATACGGTTCGTATAAAGGACCGTATTATCCACAACTTCCCGAATCTTGTTCTCGTCAACCCGTTTGATCTCCACTCCTTATAGAACCTTCTTAACACTTGTTTAACACTTCATTAACAAATTAAGGAGCATTATAGCTTTTCCTCAAGACATTATTAGATCAACCTTAGCTCGGTACGTTATAAAACTCTTCTGAAACACAACGTATACTTCGCGTTTCTCAACCAACTTTCTTCCTTTGCCTCAAACATCTTTGGAATCTTAATGAGGACCATTAACTTGTCACGACCTGACTAGGGCCATGACGGGTACCCGGGGCTAACCGCCGAGCACCACTCATTCTATTACTCATCCTGTGTTCATTCATATTTCTTATGCTCACAATCATAAAAGAAAACTATTTTCATTTGAAACATATTCACTTTATATACATAGCCCCTTCTGCTATCAAAATAATACATATATACATACATACGATGAGAACTGTGAGACCATACTACCCACACATACGTATCTACGAGCCTCTACTAGAGTGCTAGACATACGGACGGGACAGGACCCCGTCATGCCTAAAACATATATATATACATCAAAAGAATA